>NC_059272.1:485000-495000 GCF_017591435.1 Portunus trituberculatus | reverse complement strand
ATAATAAGGAATATGGAGGGATGAGTGAAATGAGAAGAAAAGAAATGTAAGTGAAAGGAGGAAAAGAACGTTTAATAAGGAATACGGAGAGAAGAGTGAAATGAGAAAATACTAAGTTCAAACAAGGATGGAACGAATATGAAAGGAAAATAATAACACACTGAACTACGTGGAGAGAAAACTTAATGGAATATGTCAGGAATTGTGTGGACAGCGAGAAATGTGATGATAATACGATGCAAGCCTGGGATTGCCAATACAAGAGGAAAGTAATGCAAAGAAGAGAACGGTGACCAAAACAATGATGTGATGAGGCACGTGGACTGAAATATAATGGAATGTGGTGGAGATACTAACATGAACACCAACAATGTGAAGGTGACGCGATGCAAGACAAGGATTACCAAACAACATTAGCAGGGAAGGAAAGGATCGGAGTAATTACAACTCGGTGAACCACAAATGGTGAAAGAGAACTTACTGGATCGGGTTCGAATCTTGTCCACGGTCCGAATGTAGGTTGGGCTTCCTCATTCGGGGCAAAGGTTTCCTAGCGGGTGGGCTTTGAGATAGGAGGTACCACAAAAAGTATCCCTTTTAGCCCAGAAATTCCCGGGAAAAGCCCAGATGGTATAAAAAAAATAAAAAAACAAACAAACTAACTCTACGGCAGACAACGAAAACTCAGGGACTGTCACGTGTATGACTGACGCACTCTTGCAGCTTCCCTCTTTCCTCAAGTTCTGATGTTAATACTACCTTCACATAAGTAACGAATGAAAATAAAACAAAAATGTGAACTTGAAAATATGAAGGGAAAAATGAATACTGAACTAAAATTAATAAAACTTGTGACAATACACTGAACAATAAGACAAAATGCAAATGTTGGACATGAAAAGTAATATTGCGCCAAGCTTAATAAAAGTCACGCCTGTGAATATTAAGACAAGAAAAAGCAGAAATGCAAACACCTTACGAATAAAAGGAAACACAGATTGCTCACAGAATTATACTACAAAATAACAGCAAAAATAGCACCAAGAACAGAATGAAAGCACACATTAAAAAAAAAAAAAAAAAAAAAAACTGAACCAAGAACACGTTACTGAAATAGACCCAAGAAAAAAAAAAAGGTAGCAAAATTACCAGACACACAAAAACACACGGTAACAAACAAAACACATGACACACTGCATTGAAACTCACATGAAGGCAACGAACGTCCAGCACATGACAATAAGAACCCCTTCAGTACTGGGACACATTTTGACCTTGAATTTTGTGTACGATTAGACTATTTTAATGACATTAGGAAGGCTCTATGGAGGTCAGAAGATTAATGGCCACAGTCTTCACTATTTTAACCCCTTCAGTACTGGGACACCTTTTTACTTTGAGATACGGTGGTGGTAAGGTGCGCGAAGGGTGTTTGGAGGTGTTTGGAGGTGTGTGTGAGCGTGCGAAGGGTGTAGGGTTATGGCAGGGTGTCTGAAGCTGTTTGAAGGTGTGTCGGGGTGTGTGACGATGTGTGAAGGGTGTAAAATGACGGTAGGTTGTCTAAAGGTGTGTTTGAAGGGTGTATAGTGATGGTAGGGTGTCTAAAGGAGAGTTTGAAGGGTGTAGCTTGATGGTAGAGTGTGTGAGGGTGTGTCGGGTGATGGTAGTGTGTCTAAATCGGTGTTTGAAGGGTGTATAGTGATAGTAGGGTGTCTAAAGGAGAGTTTGAAGGGTGTAGCTTGATGGAAGAGTGTGTGACAGTGTGTAGGGTGATGGTAGTGCGTTTAAAGGTGTGTTTGAAGGGTGTATAGTGATAGTAGGGTGTCTAAAGGAGAGTTTGAAGGGTGTAGCTTGATGGTAGAGTGTGTGAGGGTGTGTAGGGTGATGGTAGTGTGTCTAAAGCGGTGTTTGAAGGGTGTATAGTGATAGTAGGGGGTCTAAAGGAGAGTTTGAAGGGTGTAGCTTGATGGTAGAGTGTGTGAGGGTGTGTAGGGTGATGGTAGTGTGTCTAAATCGGTGTTTGAAGGGTGTATAGTGATAGTAGGGTGTCTAAAGGAGAGTTTGAAGGGTGTAGCTTGATGGTAGTGTGTGACAGTGTGTAGGGTGATGGTAGTATGTCTGAAAGGGTGTTTGAAGGTGTGTGGAGGTGCGTGGTGGTGTTTAAAGTGGTGTAGGGTGATGATAGAGGATTTAATAGCCAATGAGCCATGAAATGATAATCACACAACAAAGAAAAAAAAATATAAAAAAAACAATCGAGAGGGAATAGGAGTAGCGAATTTAATAGACAGTGAACCATGAACTAATAACACAATCCAGGAAGAAGATGATGAATAACTAACAAGGCGGGAAATAACACTACATGAACCATAAAATAATAATAATAATAATAATAATAATAATAATAATAATAATAATAATAATAATAATAATAATAATAATACAATTCAGGAAAGGAAAAAATATGAGTAAACAACAAGGAAGGAGATAACGGTAGTGGAATGAGGAAAATTAACAAGTATAGCCGTGTATAATGTAAGGGAAGTGGTGAAGGTGAGTAACAATGGAATGACTGGAATGAGTAAGGGCAGCCGTGTATAATGTGAAGGAAGTGGTGAAGGTGAGTAAAATGGAATGAGTGGAATGAATAAGTGTATAGCCGTGTATAAAGTGAGGGAAGTGGTGAAGGTGAGTCCTAATGGCACGGCTCTGAATATGAGGTGGAATGACTACCAGTGTCCTGTGAGTGTGTCGCCAATGCATCACGTTACCGGATCCCTAACTCGCTGGGTACCTAGCAAATGTATGAATATAATACTAGTGGTGCAGATTATTATTGTTATTATCACTGCTATTATTACTATTACTCTTTCATTGTTATTATTTTCTATTATCTATTTATTAACCTACTTTTTTTCTTACCGTAGACGAGAGTAAAAGAAGGTATTTTTATAAGCATTTGTTACTCTGAATATTGAAAACTGCATCACGTTACCGTATTAATAACTTGACGGGAAATAAAATGTAGAAATAAAGACATAGTGATGCAGAATACTACTACTACTACTACTACTACTACTACTACTACTACTACCATCATAATTATTTTCTTTTGACACAGACGAGGGTAGGAGAAGGCGTTTGTACGAGAATGTAACTATGTATGTTCAAAATGCATCGGGGTATATTTATAACTCAGCAAAAATATACATAAAATAAAACATTAATTATCACTTTTTTTTATATATATATAGACGAAGGTAAAAGAAAGTATTTTGTATGTGTATGTATGTAACTCTGTATATCAAAACTGCGTCAGGGCAGTAAATAAATATAGATAAAACACCGTAATGATGCAGAATATTATCATTATCATTTTTGTATATAGACGAGAGTAAAGGAATGTATTTTGTATGTGTATGTAATTATGAATATTCAAAACTGCATCAGGGCAAGATATTTATAACTTGGTAGAGAATATATATACAAATAAAACATGATTTTTTTTTTTTTAATGCACGAGGAGAAACTGGCCAAGGGCAACAAACAATAGAAAAAAAGGCTCACTGGATTGCCAGTCCCCTTAAAGACATTAAGAATGATCCAAAAGTCAGGGATAAATGTTTTCAAACCTCCCTCTTAAAAAAATAAAATAAATCTTTCATGCACACGAGAGTAAAGAAAGGCATTTTGTATATCTAAGTTGCATCACGTCACGGTATTTATAACTTAGCAAGAAATAAATATAAAAATAAAACATTAATCATGGAGAACATTATCATTATTTTTCTTTACACAGAGGAGAATAAAAGAATGTATTTGTAACTCTGCTTATTCAAAACTGCATCAAGGCACGATATTTATAACGGCGGGAAATAAATATAAAAAGAAAACATCAATTATGGAGAATATTATCATTATTTTTCTTTACGTACAGGAGAATAAAAGAATGTATTTGTATGTGTATGTAATTCTGCTTATTCAAAACTGCATCAAGTTAAGATATTTATAACTTGACAGGAAATAAACATAAAAATAAAACATTGAGCATGGAGAACATTATCATTTTTTTCTTTACGTACAGGAGAATAAGAGAATGTATTTGTATGTGTATGTAACTAAGTACATTCAAAACTGTATAAAGGCACGATATTTATAACTTGTCAGGAAATAAATATACAAAACAAAACATTAACGATGCACAATATTCACAGTTGCTGGCTGAATATTACATGACGAAAGAGAAAAAAATGAAATAACTGTCTATGTATGTAATAACGTGTGTAAAAATTGCAAGATATTACGATGCCAATATCAAAATACATAGAGAAAATAGATATGATGGGAAAAATTATTATAGTTTTGGAAGAATACATGCAAAAAGAAAATATAGAAAAAGCTTAATGCAATATATTACGATGCTCATATCAAAATACATACATAGAGAAAATAGATATGAGGAGAAATTATTATAGTTTTGAAAGAAGACAAAAAAAAAAAAAACTAATGAAATGAGCGAGTAATGTTACACTAAAACACCACAAAAAATAAAAGAATAAAACCAAGAAAAATAAGATAAATGAATAAATAAAGGAGTAATAATGGAAAATGTTTAAAGGGAAAGAAAACATGGTAGGGGAAAAAAACAAAGGAAAAATTTAAGAGTAATGATGATGTCTCTTGAAATTATTATGAGTGAGGACAAACTGCGTGACGATGAGCTGTTTACACCCTGGCAACATGTAAACACTCACAAATATAACACTTACCATGAAGAATTATTGTAGTTTTATGACTCGTATTCTCAAACACTTCTCTGCTTCAACTACACTATTTCAAAGGCTTTATTTAAGTTTACACGAGATTTTTAAGGTGTTTTTACAATTCTAGAGGCAGAATGTCAAGATTTCTACATTATTAACTGGAGCAACACTTAAAAATCCCGCTACTAATATTCATGACCTTGGAAAACATTCATGGTGAGAAAGAAGAGCGATTTTTGTTGTTTTTGTGGTTCCAGAGGCAGAGTGACAAGATTTCTACATTATTAACTGAAGCAACACTCTTAAAAATTCCGCTACTAATATTAATGGCCTTGGAAAACAGTCATGGTGAGAAAGAAGAACATTTTTTAAGGTGCTTTTACAGTTTCAGAGGCAGATTGACAAGATTTCTACATTATTAACTGGAGCAACACTCTTGTAAACCTCTCTAATCATCTCTGTGGTCTTCGAAAACAGTCGTGGTGAGAGAAAAGAGCGGGTTTTTTTTTAAGGTATTTTATGTTTCCAAAGGCAGAGTGACACGATTTCTACATTATTAATAGGAGAAACACTCTTGTAAACCTCTCTAATCATCTCTGTGGTCTTGGAAAACAGTCGTGGTGAGAGAAAAGAGCGTTGTTTTTTTTTTTTAAGGAATTTTATGGTTCCAAAGGCAGAGTGACAAGATTTCTACATTATTAATAGGAGAAACACTCTTGTAAACCTCTCTAATCATCTCTATGGCCTTGGAAAACAGTCGTGGTGAGACAGTAAAGCGAGAGAAAACAACTAGCAGGGTTTTCAAGACAGTTTCTCCTTTCCATAAACTAGAAATCTTGCCTCCATTAACATAACCATGAAAATTTCCTTAAACACACGAGTACCTTCAACTAGAGCCTTAGGAAAGCAGAGATGGTGAGCGAGGGAAGCGTTTCAGAAGGGCCAGTGTGCTAACGTCATGGGAAGCCACACTGCTCATCAAAACATTCCAATACAATGCACGCTTTCTTTTCCGCCTCTCTTGCTCTTCCTCTTGTGTTCATGTATTCAGGTGACATTCATTTTCATTTGTTTTATTTATTTCCGCTTGGTGAGGGTTGTCTCTTCACTGACTGATTGACTGAATGACTGGTTGGCTGACTGACTTGCTGACTGACTGACTGACTGATTTATTGTTTTCCTGAATGACTGACTAACTGATTCACCATTTAAGTACCCATTTGACTGATTAACTGATTAAATAAGAGACTGACTGACTGACTACTTGACTGAATGCTTCCCTGGCTGACTGATTGACTGAATGAATAATTGCATACCTGGCTGACTGACTGAATGACTAACTGACTGACTGACTGAATGAATGAATGACGTCTAGAGTACCTGTCACCCTGATTACCTAACTATCTGACTGACTGACTGACTGAATGACTGACTGAATGAATAACAAAAAAACCTTTGCCTCATCAACTGACTGACTGACTAACTGAATATCTGTCTACCTGATAAAAACACTGACTGACTTGAATGACTAACTCCCTCATTGACTGGCTAACTAACTGACTCTCTCTCTATCCGACACACCTGCCTACCTGTCTGCCTGTCTATCAGATTATCCGCCTGACTGACAACCCAATTGACTGACTGCACACATAACTTATTAACTGATTAACCTGTCAGCTTAAATGATTACCTGACAACTGCATCCTTTTACCATCTCCTGCCTCTATCACTTTACTCCTTTCATACCAATATCCTCCACTCCTCCCAATACTCCTGACCGTCTCTCTCTCTCTCTCTCTCTCTCTCTCTCTCTCTCTCTCTCTCTCTATCTATCTATCTATCTATCTATCTATCTATCTATCTCTATGTTTCTCTCATATATATATATATATATATATATATATATATATATATATATATATATATATATATATATATATATATATATATATCTTTCCGGCTAAAATTAGCATTTATCTGTTCTTCGTTTGCAGCCCTATTGGCGGGGCTGTGGTTGTGGTCACGTGACCATTGCAGGGCTGGGGTCACGTGACCACCCCGGTGAACCCCCGAGTGCAAAAACCCCTCCTCGGGGGTTTAAATTTCTTTTTCTTTTCAGACGGGAACTATGCCCAGAACTGAAGAGATGTCATTCTTGCGCTGTGCAGCTGTGGCGGCCTCACCCCAGCTCGGGGTGCGCCGCGCCCTGCTCAGCACTGGGCGCCGCTGGTGCTTGGCGAGGGGGCACCATGTGGCAATGTTCACGTTCCCGTCTGACGGGTGGCGGCGGGCGGCGTCAGGGGAGTGGCACAATGTCACGGGGCACACGAGGCTGGACCTCAAGGCTCTGGCGAGGCTGCCCCCCAAGGCGCCCCTCAAGTTGCGGGCCTGGACGAGCCGCGGCGTGAGGAAGACCACGCAGGGCACGCTGGCAGACCTGCTGGCCGCCCTGCAGGCCGGACCCGCCCACCTCACGCTGCGGCTCTTCTCCAGCAGCGAGGGCGTGCACCTGAGCTGGGGGTGCAGGAGCCAAACCCGGCACTGCACGCACCCAGCGAGGCTCCACTCCGCCCGAGCCCTCCGCCTGGCGCGGTGAGCTGGGCTCTGGGCGGAGAACTGCACTGCCCGAGGCCCGCGCCCGGCATGGTGAGCAAGGCTCTGGGCCGGGCATTGTCCTGCTCGAGCGAAGCTCTTGCCGGTGCGGGCACGGCTCCCGGAGCGGGCAGCACGGGGCCTCGCCCGGAGGACAAGCCCCTGAAGGACTTGTCTGTAATGGACATACCTCAGGAGGATATGCCTCTGGGAGTAGGTGAAGCGCCCTTGTCAGGCCTTGACATTGCCTCTCCTGCCGCTTCCGCCACTGAGGCACAGGTGCCGCCAGGCTTCCTGCCGGGAGGCGTGGCGCCACTAAGGGCCGAGGAAAGGTCCACGGGGCAGTGCCGCCCCAAAGGGCCCCGAGGAAATTGTAACCTGAAGGGGCCCTCCCTCAAAGTGGTGTGGGCGCTAGTGATGGTGGTGCTGCTGGCGTGGCACGAGTTTCTGCAGGGCGGGGCGGGAGCCTGGACACAGGCTGCCCTGCAGATAGTGCTGTGCCTGCTGGCAGTGCTGCCCCTAGTCTGCTGGATGTGGCGGCGCATCTGGCAGGAGTCAGAGGCCCGGGAAGGCGACATTGACTTCCTGGGCCGCCGCATCCCCTTCCTGAGGGAGGAGGAGATGCGCGCCCTGGACGGCGGCTCCTTCCTGAGCAGCAGCGGCAACGCCTGCGCGCGGCTCTTAATGTAGGGCGGCGCGCCCGTGGTGAGGAAGGAGTTCCACCACGAAGGAGCACTGCAGTTCATGATGCGGGAGGCGCGGCTTATGCTGGAGCTGCGCGGGGCCGGGGGCGTGCCGCGCCCCCTGGCCCTGGGCTTCCGGCCCCTCACCATCATCCAGGAGTTTGTCGGCGAACCGTACGACAAATTCCTGATGCAGTGCTCCGTGCAGGGAGTGCTGCGCTCCCTGAGGCAGCTATGCCGCCGCCTGGGGGAGGTACACGCCCGGGGCGTGGTGCACAATGACCTGAAGATTGACAACATCACAGTCTCGGGCGGCGTGCACCACCCCGTGCTGCACGTCATCGACCTGGGTTGGGCGTGCCGCGCGGGGCGTATCGCTGGGGACTTCAGCCTAGAGACGGGCAAGGAGGATGACTTCCCCAGGGAAGGGTTAGGCGCCGAGTGTCCCTGGATGGCGCCGGAGGTGAAGGCGCGGCGGCCCGTGTTTGCCTCAGGGGACGTGTTCAGCCTGGGCATCCTGCTGCAGCAGATAGCAGATCTCTGCATGCAGCCCTGGCTGGCGGTGCCCTTTTGGCGGCTGGGGCAGCGCTGCGCCCGTGAGGAGCAGAGCTGCCGCCCCTGCCTCCCCAAGGTGGAGCGGGCCCTGACGGCGCTGGGACGAGGACTGCTGCGGTGCCAGCTCCAGGAGCCCTTCCACCTGATGGTGCGGCAGTGAGGCTGCTCTCCTCACCCTCCCTCTTCCCTGGGCCACACATCCCCGCCTCCTCCTACTCCTCCTCCTCCTCATCATCATCATCTCCTCTTCCCCCTCCTCCTCCTGAAATCCTTTTCCTTCTCCGTATCTTCTCCTCCTCCTCCTCTTCTTCATCATGTCCTCCTCCTCCTGGCGGAGTCGTGTACGGAGTAGTGGTGGTGGTGGTGGTGGTGGTGGTGGTGGTGGTGGTGGTGGTGGTGGTGGTGGTGGTGGTGGTGGTGGTGGTAGTGGTGGTGGTGGTGGGAGTGATGGTGGTGGTGGGAGTGATGGTGGTGGTGGTGAAGGGTGGTAGGGATGGTGGAGGCTGACCTTATCTCCCCCTTTTCCTCCTCCTGCTCCTCCTCCTGCTCTTCCTCCTCCTCCCGTCTCATGGTGGTCCTCCTCCTCCTCCTCATCCTCTTCGTCGTCATCGTCTTCGTCGTCGGCGTCGTCGTCGTCGTCGTCGTCGTCGTCGTCCCCCTCTTGAACTTCACCACGGCAGGAAGTACAGCGTGACCTCAGCAAACAGAGGTGGACTAGTGGATAAGGTGGTGGTGGTGGTGGTGGCATCGGGCAGACGTCCACGCGTAGGTTGGAATCCCACCACGCACCACCTTGATACTTTGCCATGTGTCGAGTGGCTTAAGTTACCTACATGTCACCAAGATACCCAGGTTCTACGTGGCTGCACCAAAGATGCGCTTGGGTGGTGAAATGGGCCCTAATATGCCCACCACTATAAGTAAAACTGCCTGCGCCACTAATGGGTGGAAGATGAACAGCGCTTCCCACACTCTTCAAGCAAACCTACAGGCGCTATAGGCCAGGACAGAAAAAAGAAAAAAGAAACTAACATGCTGGGCAGAAAATGGCAGATGAATTTGAATGTAGAAAAGTGGAAAGTCCTTCATATCTCCTCCTCCTCCACCTCACAACGGCAGCAACTACAGACTGACCTTAGCCAACTAACATGCCGGCCACAAAATGCCACATGGGATTCAATACAGAAAACTGCAAACTCCTTCACATCTCCTCCTCCTCCTCCTCCTCCTCCTCCACCTCACAACGGCAGGGACTACAGTTTGACCTCAGCCAACTAAGCTGCTGGGCAGAAAATGGCAGATGGAATTCAATATGGAAAAGTTGCAGCAAAATACGTGATGAACACAGTGCCCATGGCCAGTGCTGAAAGTGAAAATGATGTTGGTGTTGTGGTGTCCAAAGATGTG
>NC_059272.1:472500-482500 GCF_017591435.1 Portunus trituberculatus | reverse complement strand
TCACAAGCCAGAGGACCGGGGTTCGATTCCCCGGCCGGGTGGAGATATTTGGGTGTGTCTCCTTTCACGTGTAGGTGCTGTTCACTGTTAACCTAGCAGTGAGTAGGTACGGGATGTAAATCGAGGAGTTGTGACCTTGTTGTCCCGGTGTGTGGTGTGTGCCTGGTCTCAGACCTATCCGAAGATCGGAAATAATGAGCTCTGAGCTCGTTCCGTAGGGTAACGTCTGGCTGTCTCGTCAGAGACTGCAGCAGATCAAACAGTGAATTACACACACACATAGACACACACACACACACACACACACACACACACACACATAAACACACGATTTAAGGATATAGAAAACGACACTCATATATTTTAAGAAAAAAAAAAAAATAAATAATTAAATAAAAACATCAATATATTTTTCCCTTCGTAAAATGTTCAGCCTCGCTTCTCTTCCTCATTTTTCTTTAGTAATAACAAATTACCCTTTACTTTTTTCCCTATTCTTTTTATACCTCCTCCTTCTCCTCCTCCTCTTCTTCCTCCTACTCTTCCTAAAATGTCCAAACTCGCTTTCTTTCTCCTTTTTCCCTCCTCTTCCTCCTCCTCCTAAAATATCCAAATTCGACCTATTCCTTTTTTTCTCCATCTAGTCACGAGAAATTACTCTCTACCTTTTTCCTCCTCCTCCTCCTCCTCCTCCTCCTCCTCCTCCTCCTCCTCCTCCTCCTCCTCTTCCTCTTCCTCCTCTTCCTCCTCCTCCTCCTCCTCCTCCTCCTCCTCTTCCTCTTCTTCTTCTTCTTCCTCCTCCTCCTCCTCCTCCTCCTCCTCCTCCTCCTCCTCCTCCTCCTCCTCCTCTTCCTCCTCCTCCTCCTCCTGAGTGGCTACCTTGAAAAGTAAATTAGATAAATATTGTAAAAAATAAAAAAAATTGATTCCGATAATTTTTTTTTTCTAGCGATAATATCAGTTATACTAGATTTCCTTTTTTCCCATCTTTACTATATAAATTTCCCGATTGGTTAGCGCGCTATGCCCACCAAGGGCATTTTATGGAGGGCTTACGCGTTACCCACACAATTCCTTATTTGTTGAGACGAGACATGTTTATCCTCAACCATTTGACAGCCAGGCATTATATCGATGAATTCATTGACAAGTTAAGTTAGTTTTGTATGAAAATAAGTGGTGCAGTGACTAACACTGACATTCAGGTGTACTATCGGAACTGTTAGCGGACCACAACATACCTCAGTTATGGAGCAAAACACACTGCCTAGTTCTCTCTGGTGCGCACACAACACTGGAAAGGTACTGGCGGAAAAACTTAACTATGCCTCGTCATTTCCACTCTCTGTTTATGTGTTACGGGAGTTAACACGGGACATCACGCATAGACCCGCCTTGAGCGCAGACCCTCCAGTAATTTAGCTCCTGTCCCTCGTCTTTCCTACGTACTCCTATGTACATGTATGTATTCCTCCTCCTCCTCCTCGTCCTATTGAGCGTAATTTTTAGTTCTGGTCTCCATGTTATCAAAAAGACATTAAGAAATTGAAGAGCGTGCAAAGACGACCAACGAAACTAATCCCCGGAATACGCGGTCTGTCTTATGAAGAACGTCTCAAAAGATTAGATATGTTTTCCCTCAGAGATCGTCGCATCCGAGGTGACCTCATCCAGACGTTCAAAATACTTAAAACTATAGGTAAGACCGATTAGGAAAATTTTTTGAGCTTTCGTAATCAGTAACAAGAAATAACGAATTGAAGCTTAAAGGACAGCGATTTAACACTGATTGGCAAAAAAACTTTTTTAACGTAAGACTAGTTGAACACTGGAACAAACTGCCAGCGTCCGTTGTCCAATCTAACACGGTAGCTTCGTGTAAAATTAATTAGACAAGTTTTATAGAGAAAATGGTTTCCGATTTTTTTTTTTTTTTTTTTGCGATAGTAGTAGTTACGCTAGATTATCTTTTTCTTAGCGATAGTAGTAGTTACATTAGTACTCATTTTTTCCCATCTTTCCTGTGTAAATTTCCCCGATTGTCGTCCTCAGCAGTCGGAGTGTATTTTTCGTCTTATTTCTTGCCGGGTGACGCCGGAGAGTGGTGGGTGGGGAGGAGCTTCATCTGTTCTATCCTTACCTCCTACTAAGTATGTAGCTTCTGTACATGTAGTTTAGTAAACGAAGTGACCTCGTCATAGGTCGCAAGGCCTCCTGTCACTCGTCTTTCCTTTGTATTCCTATGTATTCCTCCTCCTCCTCCTCCTCCTCCTCCTCCTCCTCCTCCTCCTCCACTCCTTTCACCACTTTACTCCTTTCACATTAATATCCTCTATTTCTCCCATTTCCTATTCTCTGACCACCTCTCTCTCTCTCTCTCTCTCTCTCTCTCTCTCTCTCTCTCTCTCTCCACCAATCCACTCCTACACTGAACCAGTCCGGGCCACTCACATCAGTAACGTCCACTTCTCTTCAATCACCGACAGAGAGAGAGAGAGAGAGAGAGAGAGAGAGAGAGAGAGAGAGAGAGAGAGAGAGAGAGAGAGAGAGAGAGAGAGAGAGAGAGAGAGAGAGAGAGAGAGAGAGAGAGAGAATTATCCTTGTCTGTGAAACTCTACGGCGCCGCGTCGCTACGTTTCGTTACTCGCACTCAGTGATTCAATCCACCAGACCATTAACCACTTCAACACCATGACGCGTGTCCATACTCACTCTGCTTACTATTTGCTGATTCTATGCAGCTTCACAAACTCATGTGGGGGATTAAAAAGAGTAAAGACTGTAGCCGTTAATCTTCTGACCTCCATAGACCCTTCCTAATGTCAATAAAATGGTTTAATCGTACACAAAAATCAAGGTAAAATGCGTCTCAATACTGAAGGGGTTCAAATAGTGAAGACTGTGGCCATTAATCTTCTCACCTGAATAGATCCTTCCTAATGTTAATGAAATGGTCTATTCTTACACAAAATCAAGGTCAAAATGCGTCCTGGTAATGAAGAGTTTAAATAGTGAAGACTGGCCATTAATCTTGTGACCTCCATAGACCCTTCCTAACGTCAATAAAATGGTCTACTGGTACACAAATGTCATGGTAAAAAATTCATGTGGTTACTGAAAGGATTAAAAAGGAAAAATTATATACCCTTTCCAATAGTAATTAACACAAAACTTATGGTAGACATGCGTTCCAGAAATGAAAGGGTTAACTGGGGGAAAAAGATGTAGCCTCTTTGCATTAGTAATTCAATCTACTAATCCATTAATGAGGTGGGAAAAATGTACATCGCATGTCTATTAATACGTCCATACACCACACCATTCATGAAAAGGTCAATGCTCACTATATTAGTACACGAAACTGTAGTATATCTCCCTATAAGATAATCACTTGCATACCATTTGATAAGTGTATTCCCTTCAGTATACACGTTATCGTATACCCAACATGCCATTGCAGATATTCACACGCGCAATACACACACAGCCTTCATTCTTTTGTCCTTCATCTACAAGTTAGAATATTGTTACCATCACTTTGCTAGCGCTAATAAGAAAAGAACTGTATTCGCTCCACTACATTACTTAATCTGAATTCTGTCTTTCCACAGCAAATATTGTAAAGTAAAATAACATAGCCTTAATTTTTTTTGTTGTCTTTCGTTTACAAGTTAAAACATCATTACCATTACTTAACAATAATAAAAAAAAATATATTTTCACTATTATTCATTCAAAATTCAATGTTTCTACAACAGATGTGGGAAATTTATGGCACTCTGGGGAGTCCGCTCACTTATTAGTATCCACGCCCGTAGGGAAAAAAACAAAGCACTCAATGAGGTTCTATTACTCACTGTACGGATGCCAACAATTACCTGGAAAAAGAAAAAATAATGATGTCAGCGATTAATAAGAAAATAATTATGACCAATACATCATTATTAATTGATCACTTCAATTGACATGACATTTTTTTATATATACAACGATCCTCCACTCCACTGACCAGAAAACTACTAACACCAATTATCTTTTAAAGTATTTACATTCCTGTTGAAAGGGAATTTCCAACAGCAGATGCTGTAAAGCAAAACACACAGCCTTCATTCTCTTGTCTTTCTCCTACAAGTTGAAATAGTGTCAGCATCACTTTACTAACACAAATTGAGAAGAAAAAGCATTATTCTTCTCACTGATCTACACAATCGCAATTGAGTCTTTCTATAAGAAATAATCATGAGCAAACAAAACACAACCTTCACTCTTTTGTTTTCTTGCCTACAACATAGAATAGTTACCATTACTTTACTAACACCAATAAAAAACACATCATTCTTTTCACTGATCAGTCTTTGTATAAGAAATAACATAAGCAAACAAATCACAGCCTTCACTCTCTTGTATTTCGTCTACAAGTTAGAATTTTGTTACCATCATTTTACGAATACCAAAATAAAAACAACCTGTAATCCTTTCACTGCATTACTCATTCACAAATCAACTTTCTATAGGAGATAATCACCACCAAGCAAAACACACTCAATTCTTTCTTCTCTCGCCTAAAATTACAATAACATTTACATTCCCTTCATAACATGAATACTGACTCTTCCACCACTTAACCCCTTCAGAACCATGAGACGCTTTCACATTCATTTTGTTGACTATTTGGCGATTTTATACAGCTTCAGAAACTCATGTGGGGCATAAAATAGTGAAGACTGAGGCCATTAATCTTCTGACCTCTCTAAACAGAAGATAATGTATATAAAATGGTCTAATGGTACCCAAAACTCAAGCTAAAAAGCGTCCAATTAGTGAAGGAGTTAACAATAAAACCATGCGTCCCTTTCACCGTCTAATGATGAACCGCTCTTAAACCCCGTCACGAGAGACAACCTACACTAACACAAGTCTTCACTCCTGCCTCGCCTACACAAGAGAGTGTGACGGCGCCGCCACTCCAACACCTGTCACACTAATGAAGTGCACCAGTACACACGACACACTGTTCGTGGTGGTGGTGGTGGTGGTGGTGGTGGTGGTGGTGGTGGTGGTGGTGGTGGTGGTGGTGGTGGTGGTGGTCTGAATCCCAATTGACGTCAAACTCAAACAGTAACACCGATCACAATTAATGGACACACACACACACACACACACACACACACACACACACACACACACACACACACACACACAGAGAGAGAGAGAGAGAGAGAGAGAGAGAGAGAGAGAGAGAGAGAGAGAGAGAGAGAGAGAGAGAGAGAGAGAGAGAGGAGAGGTGAGGTAAATTCATGTTGTATCGGCATAAAAATGTCCCAGTGTCTGGCCTTGATGTGTCACCTGGTTGGGCCCAGCAGTGGAGGGTGGTGTATTAAGGCATTAGGTGGACAACATACAGTTAAACTTCAAACCTGTACCAACACAAAGCGCTCTCTCTCTCTCTCTCTCTCTCTCTCTCTCTCTCTCTCTCTCTCTCTCTCTCTCTCTCTCTCTCTCTCTCTCTCTCTATATATATATATATATATATATATATATATATATATATATATATATATATATATATATATATATATATATATATATATATATATATATATATATATATATATATATATATATATATATATATATATATATATATATATATATATATATATATATATATATATATATATATATATATATATATATATATATATATATATATATATATATATATATATATATATATATATATATATATATATATATATATATATATATATATATATATATATATATATATATATATATATATATATATATATATATATATATATATATATTTATTTATTTATTTATCTGTTCTTCGTGTGCATCCCTATTGGTGGGGCTGTGGTTGTGGTCACGTGACCATTGTAGGGCTGGGGTCACGTGACCACCCCGATGACCCCCCGAGTACAAAAACTCCTCCTCGGGGGTTTAAATTTCTTTTTCTTTTCAGACGGGAACTATGCCCAGAACTGAAGAGATGTCATTCTTGCGCTGTGCAGCTGTGGCGGCCTCACCCCAGCTCGGGGTGCGCCGCGCCCTGCTCAGCACTGGGCGCCGCTGGTGCTTGGCGAGGGGGCACCATGTGGCAATGTTCACGTTCCCGTCTGACGGGTGGCGGCGGGCGGCGTCAGGGGAGTGGCACAATGTCACGGGGCACACGAGGCTGGACCTCAAGGCTCTGGCGAGGCTGCCCCCCAAGGCGCCCCTCAAGTTGCGGGCCTGGACGAGCCGCGGCATGAGGAAGACCACTAAGGGCACGCTGGCAGACCTGCTGGCCGCCCTGCAGGCCGGACCCGCCCACCTCACGCTGCGGCTCTTCTCCAGCAGCGAGGGCGTGCACCTGAGCTGGGGGGTGCAAGAGCCAAAAACGGTACTGCACGCACCCAGCGAGGCTCCACTCCGCCCGAGCCCTCCGCCTGGCGCGGTGAGCTGGGCTCTGGGCGGAGAACTGCACTGCCCGAGGCCCGCGCCCGGCATGGTGAGCAAGGCTCAGGGCCGGCCATTGTCCTGCTCGAGCGAAGCTCTTGCCGGTGCGGGCACGGCTCCCGGAGCGGGCAGCACGGGGCCTCGCCCGGAGGACAAGCCCCTGAAGGACTTGTCTGTAATGGACATACCTCAGGAGGATATGCCTCTGGGAGTAGGTGAAGCGCCCTTGTCAGGCCTTGACATTGCCTCTCCTGCCGCTTCCGCCACTGAGGCACAGGTGCCGCCAGGCTTCCTGCCGGGAGGCGTGGCGCCACTAAGGGCCGAGGAAAGGTCCACGGGGCAGTGCCGCCCCAAAGGGCCCCGAGGAAATTGTAACCTGAAGGGGCCCTCCCTCAAAGTGGTGTGGGCGCTAGTGATGGTGGTGCTGCTGGCGTGGCACGAGTCCCTGCAGGGCGGGGCGGGAGCCTGGACACAGGCTGCCCTGCAGACATTGCTGTGCCTGCTGGCAGTGCTGCCCCTAGTCTGCTGGATGTGGCGGCGCATCTGGCAGGAGTCAGAGGCCCGGGAAGGCGACATTGACTTCCTGGGCCGCCGCATCCCCTTCCTGAGGGAGGAGGAGATGCGAGCCCTGGACGGTGGCTCCTTCCTGGGCAGCGGCGGCAACGCCTGCGCGCGGCTCTTAATGTGGGGCGGCGCGCCCGTGGTGAGGAAGGAGTTCCACCACGAAGGAGCACTGCAGTTCATGATGCGGGAGGCGCGGCTTATGCTGGAGCTGCGCGGGGCCGGGGGCGTGCCGCGCCCCCTGGCCCTGGGCTTCCGGCCCCTCACCATCATCCAGGAGTTTGTCGGCGAACCGTACGACAAATTCCTGATGCAGTGCTCCGTGCAGGGAGTGCTGCGCTCCCTGAGGCAGCTATGCCGCCGCCTGGGGGAGGTACACGCCCAGGGCGTGGTGCACAATGATCTGAAGATTGACAACATCACAGTCTCGGGCGGCGTGCACCACCCCGTGCTGCACGTCATCGACCTGGGTTGGGCGTGCCGCGCGGGGCGTATCGCTGGGGACTTCAGCCTAGAGACGGGCAAGGAGGATGACTTCCCCAGGGAAGGGTTAGGCGCCGAGTGTCCCTGGATGGCGCCGGAGGTGAAGGCGCGGCGGCCCGTGTTTGCCTCAGGGGACGTGTTCAGCCTGGGCATCCTGCTGCAGCAGATAGCAGATCTCTGCATGCAGCCCTGGCTGGCGGTGCCCTTTTGGCGGCTGGGGCAGCGCTGCGCCCGTGAGGAGCAAAGCTGCCGCCCCTGCCTCCCCAAGGTGGAGCGGGCCCTGACGGCGCTGGACGAGGACTGCTGCGGTGCCAGCTCCAGGAGCCCTTCCACCTGATGGTGCGGCAGTGAGGCTGCTCTCCTCACCCTCCCTCTTCCCTGGGCCACACATCCCCGCCTCCTCCTACTCCTCCTCCTCCTCCTCCTCCTCATCCTCCTCTTCCCCCTCCTCCTCCTGAAATCCTTTTCCTTCTCCGTATCTTCTCCTCCTCCTCCTCGTCCTCCTCCTCTTCTTCATCATGTCCTCCTCCTCCTGGCGGAGTCGTGTACGGAGTAGTGGTGGTGGTGGTGGTGGTGGTGGTGGTGGTGGTGGTGGTGGTGGTGGTGGTGGTGGTGGTGGTGGTGGTGGTAGTGGTGGTGGTGGTGGGAGTGATGGTGGTGGTGGTGAAGGGTGGTAGGGATGGTGGAGGCTGACCTTATCTCCCCCTTTTCCTCCTCCTGATCCTCCTCCTGCTCTTCCTCCTCCTCCCGTCTCATGGTGGTCCTCCTCCTCCTCCTCATCCTCTTCGTCGTCATCGTCTTCGTCGTCGGCGTCGTCGTCGTCGTCGTCGTCGTCGTGCTCCTCTTGAACTTCACCACGGCAGGAAGTACAGCGTGACCTCAGCAAACAGAGGTGGACTAGTGGATAAGGTGGTGGTGGTGGTGGTGGCATCGGGCAGACGTCCACGCGTAGGTTGGAATCCCACCACGCACCACCTTGATACTTTGCCATGTGTCGAGTGGCTTAAGTTACCTACATGTCACCAAGATACCCAGGTTCTACGTGGCTGCACCAAAGATGCGCTTGGGTGGTGATATGAACCCTAATATGCCCACCACTATAAGTAAAACTGCCTGCGCCACTAATGGGTGGAAGATGAACAGCGCTTCCCATACTCTTCAAGCAAACCTACAGGCGCTATAGGCCAGGACAGAAAAAAGAAAAAAGAAACTAACATGCTGGGCAGAAAATGGCAGATGAATTTGAATGTAGAAAAGTGGAAAGTCCTTCACATCTCCTTCTCCTCCACCTCACAACGGCACCAACTACAGACTGACCTTAGCCAACTAACATGCCGGCCACAAAATGCCACATGGGATTCAATACAGAAAACTGCAAACTCCTTCATATCTCTTCCTCCTCCTCCTCCTCCTCCACCTCACAACGGCAGGGACTACGGTTTGACCTCAGCCAACTAAACTGCTGGGCAGAAAATGGCAGATGGAATTCAATATGGAAAAGTTGCAGCAAAATACGTGATGAACACAGTGCCCATGGCCACTGCTGAAGTGAAAATGATGTTGGTGTTGTGGTGTCCAAAGATGTGAAGCCGAGTCAACACTGCACAGGAACACTGAAGATGGCAAACAAATTAGTAGGGTTCATTGGAACAAGCTTTCAATTTCAATCTGGAAAGGTTATACTTGCTCTGTATAACTCAGTGGTGCGTCCTCAGCTTGAACACTGTGTGCAGTTGTGGTCACCACACTACAGAAAAGACACTGAAAAACTGGAAAACATCCAGCGTAGAGTGACTTCAATAATTCCAAGACTGAGAAATGAGCCGCATGATGAACGAGTGGAAGCATTCAATGTATTCAGCTTAACGAAGCGCAGGATAAGAGGAGACCTAAGTGAAGGTTTTGAAAAATTGAAAGGAGAAAACAACCTTGACGCTAATAAGTATTTTGTCGCTGATTAGTCAGCATGGCCATTGGAAAAGCACTTTTGATCCTATCATTTAAAATAGTTATTCTCTCTCTCTCTCTCTCTCTCTCTCTCTCTCTCTCTCTCTCTCTCTCTCTCTCTCTCTCTCTCTCACTCTCTCACACACACACACACACACACACACACACACACACACACACACACACACACACACTTCCTAGGGTATGTAAGCACAGTGAGTCAGTGAGCGAGAATGAACAAAGGTGGTCAGTAAGTTTGGGAACAACTGTCTTGAGTCTCAATTGGTTTGTGGACCAACTGACTTGATGATCACCTGTCTAGAGTGTCAGTTGTCTTGTGGACCACATCACCTCACTACCAACTCATTAGGCACCAACTAACCGTAAACACAGAGAGAGAGAGAGAGAGAGAGAGAGAGAGAGAGAGAGAGAGAGAGAGAGAGAGAGAGAGAGAGAGAGAGAGAGAGAGAGAGAGAGAGAGAGAGAGAGAGAGAGAGAGAGAGAGAGAGAGAGAGAGAGAGAGAGAGAGAGAGAGACGAATGAA
>NC_059272.1:457500-462500 GCF_017591435.1 Portunus trituberculatus | reverse complement strand
ACTACTACTACTACTACTACTACCACCACTGCCACTACCACACCACCACCACTACTACTACCACCACTACACCACCACTACTACCACTACCACCACTACCACTGCTGCCACCACTGCCACTGCTGCTACTACTACTACTACTACTACTACTACTACTACTACTACTACTACTACTACTACTACTCTGTCTCATTGTATACTGGCACAATTTTCTCTGTCTCTCTATGTACACAGACACAATATTCTCTCTCTTTGTATACTGGCACAATATTCTCTGTCTCTGTCTCTTTGTATACTGGCACAATTTTCTCTGTCTCTGTGTACACGCAATATTCCCTCTGTCTCTTTGTATTATAGCCTCTTTATAATTCTGAACAGTAAAGGTGAGATACAAGAATGAACCTTTTACTTTCTCTCATTTCCCCGCGCCAGTCACTCAACAACAAAAATAAAACAATAAACGTCTAATTCCTTATGTTTCTTTTCCCTAACTCTTCAAAACACTTACATGATCCACCAAACTGTACACACATTTTTACTTTTAAGATCTGTGTATGATTTAAACCATTTTATTGACATTAGAAAGGGTCTATGGAGGTCAGATGATTAATGGCCAGAGTCGTCACTATTTTAATCCCCCACATGAGTTTCTGAAGTTGTATAAAATCATCAAATAGTCACCAGAACGAATAAGAAAACGTGTCATGGTACTGAAGGTGATAAGTTGAAGTCACCAGGGTTAACAAGAGCGTTTGAGTGTGATTCCAGTGGTGGTTTACCGTGTCTTCTGCATCAAGTGAAAGTTGTCATAGTTTTCAAGGGCGTTTTCATGATGTTAGACAGAGTTCAACAAGTCTTCTGCATCGTCAACAGGAAAAGAGCCAAAGACACACTGCACAATCTACCTAATCATCTCAGTAGCGTGTTGGAGTGAAGTGTTCAAGAGAGAACGAGAGAACGAAAGGTTTGAGAATACCAGTACAAACCATTACCCAACAAATCCCCTTTTTCTATGTATCTTTCCTCCTCTTCCTCTTGTTCTTCCTTCTCTTCCTCTTCCTCTTCCTCCTCCTCCTCCTCCTCCTGTACTGTCCTATCTCTCTTCCCTATAGCTAGTTAGAAATAGTTACCAAAAAGTCTTAAAAGGACGAAAAGGTCTCATGCTGTTTGGCTTTCCTTTGTACTCCTTTGTTTTCTTCCTCCTCCTCCTCCTACAGAGACATTGCTGTCTTCACCCCCCCCTCCCCCAAAAGAGGCTACATTCAAAGAGGCTCTCGTTGAAGTAACACTGGTTTTCAAGAGTGCTTTTATGGTTGTAGTGACAGATTAACAAGGTTTCTATACTACCAAATGGAAAAACACTCTTGGAAACTCAGCTAATCATCTCTGTGGCCTTGGAAAACAGTCGCAGTGGGGGAGAAGACGCGTTTTAGAATATGGAATAAGGACAGGAGGAGGAGGAGGAGGAGGAGGAGGAGGAGGAGGAAAACAACAACACAGCCTGCCCACACACTGACCGGCTAACCAACACACTTCACACGCCCAGCCACTATTTGTGTGTGTGTGTGTGTGTGTGTGTGTGTGTGTGTGTGTGTGTGTGTGTGTGTGTGTGTGTGTGTGTGTAAATACGAGCCAGATGACGAGGGTAAAGTGAGGGAAGGTTCAAAGGGATCGTTGTCTTCTATTCCTCCTCCTCCTCCTCCTCCTCCTCCTCCTCCTCCTCCTCCTCCTAAGTCTGAATACTTTTGTGGTGCAAGTTATCACAATTTTTAAAGACCTTTCCTTCTTTTTCTTTCTTTCAATTCCTCTCAGATTTCCTCCTCCTCCTCCTCCTCCTCCTCCTCCTCCTCCTCCTCCTCCTCCTCCTCCTCCTCCTCCTCCTCCTCCTCCTCGGTTTTCTTTCTATTCTTCCTCTTCCTCCTCTTCACAATTCAAAATCATTTACAGTATTTTGGTGAGTGAAGCTTTCAAAACTGTGGGTGACGTTTCTAGTGTGAATTGCATTGTGTTCCCCCTTCCATCCCTGCCACCCCTTCCACCACTACCACCCCTTCCACTCCTCTGCCACCCCTGCCACTCACTCCTCCTATGTCTCCTCCGCCTCACAACTCTGTCTTGCTTTGTTACAGAAATAAATCAACTCTTTTATCATGTTCTCTGCAGTTCACTCCTTTGTTTTCCTTTGTGTTCCTTTTATATTTTATTTTTTTTCTCTCTCTCTCTCTCTTCTCATATATATATATAATTGTCCTGCTCTTGCTTCTCTCCATCATTCCTTCTTTCTCTTCCCTTGTTTTTTCTCCTCCTCCTCCTCTCTCTTCTTCTCCTCCTTCTCTCTTCTTCTCCTCCTCCTCTCTCTCTTCTTCTCCTCCTCCTCTCTTCTCTCTCTCCTCTTTCCTCTCCACCAAATTCCTCACACATCATCTTCGTTATCTTGCCCTCGTTTTCTCTCCTTTCCTCTTGTTTTTCTTCAGCTATTGTTCTCTCTCTGTCTCTCTCTCTCTCTCTCTCTCTCTCTCTCTCTCTCTCTCTCTCTCTCTCTCTCTCTCTCTCGACAGCTCATTTCTTCTCCTCTTCTCTTCTTTTCTTTCTCATTTCAACTTTCTCTATCTCATCTTCTTTCAATTTCTAAGCTTTTGTCTTATTTCAACTACTTGATATATAAACCACTCTCTCTCTCTCTCTCTCTCTCTCTCTCTCTCTCTCTCTCTCTCTCTCTCTCTCTCTCTCTCTCTCTCTCTCTCTCTCGGAAAAACACTTCACTCCAGGTCACTCAAAACACCCGAGAGAGAGAGAGAGAGAGAGAGAGAGAGAGAGAGAGAGAGAGAGAGAGAGAGAGAGAGAGAGAGAGAGAGAGAGAGAGAGAGAGAGAGAGAGAGAATATGAAATTAAACAAAAAATATGATGAGGAGGAGGAGGAGGAGGAGGAGGAGGAGGAGGAGGAGGAGGAGGAGGAGGAGGAGGAGGAGGAGGAGGAGGAGGAGGAGGAGGAGGAGGAGGAGAAGGAGGAGGAGGAAGAGTAGTGTTCCATTATTCAAAACATGACATTTCATTTAAGGTCATTTTCTGGCTGAACAAAGGTTATCACTGAGAGAGAGAGAGAGAGAGAGAGAGAGAGAGAGAGAGAGAGAGAGAGAGAGAGAGAGAGAGAGAGAGAGAGAGAGAGAGAGAGAGAGAGAGAGAGAGAAACACACGTATACACAAAGCTAGAGAAAATAATGTAATGGAGAAGAGCATAAGAACCTAACACAATGAGGGAAGCTGCAGGAGGCTGTGTTGTCAGGCCTACACGTGGCAGTCCCTGTGTGAACAAAGCTACTTAATTCCATCTATCATCCACATCCATGAATTTGTCTGATGTTCTTTCAAAGCTCCCTATTGACTCACCGCTAACAACATGACCACTGAGTCCCTTCCATTCATCAACCAATCCGATACAGAACCACTTCCTTCCCATTTCTTTTCTAAACCTGAATTTCTCAAGCTTGAACCCATTATTCCTGGTTCTATCCTGGCTACTCATCCTCAGAACGTTGCTCATGTCCCCTTTGTTGTAACCCCTATACCACTTTAAGACTTCAGTACTGGTATGCATTTTTACCTTAAGATTTGTGTACGATTAGACCATTTTATTGACTTTGGGAAGAGTCTATGGAGGTCAGAAGATTAATGGCCACAGTCGTCACAATTTTAATCCTTTAGAACTGGGATGCATTTTTACCTTAAGATTTGTGTACGATTAGACCATTTTACTGACATTAGGAAGAGTCTATGGAGGTCAGAAGATTAATGGCCACAGTCGTCACCATTTCTTTACTAAACCTGAAATTCTCAAGCTTAAACCCATTAATTCTGGTTCTATACTAACTACTATCCAAAGCTATTATATACATGGCTGAAGAAGAGTTGAAATAATAATAATAATAATAATAATAATAATAATAATAATAATAATAATAATAATAATAATAATAATAATAAACAGGAACGAATAAATATGTAACGATTTCAACATACTCTTATTTCCCTGTTACAATGTGCAATGGTTACAATTATACCGAGTAGCTGACCATTGCCAATCATGCCAGCCTAAGACAACAGTGGCCAGGCGTGTACCGCGGTGATGGTGCGGTGCCTTCATAGTGCTCTGGAACTCCCTGCCTGCTTCTGTATTTCCAACTTCGCATCACTTGACTTCATTTAACCTCTTCTGTACTGGAACGCTTTTCTTACCTTGAGTTTTGGGTGTCATTAGATTATTTTATTCACATTAGGAAGGGTCTATGGAGGTCAAAAGATTCATGGCCAGACTCTTTACTATTCTAATCTCCACCTAAGTTTCTGAAGCAGTATAAAATCATGAAATAATAACCACAATCAATATAAAAGTGCGTCCTGGTGCTGAAAAGTTTAAGAGGGAGGTTTCAAGACATTTACCGCTCTCTTCTGGCTAACTCTTTCGGACCTGCAAGGGGACTGGCAACTAAGAGGGACTTTTTTTTTCTATTTTTGTTGCCTTGACCAGCTTTCCCTTCTTACATAACAAAAAGAGGGACGAGAACCTGGCGTGGTGTTGTGCAAGGCGGGAGATGGACGAGGGAAGAGTGATAAAGCGTGTTGTGTCGGGTGCGTGTGAGCAATGCCTCCCTTTCTCCTCCTCGTGTTTATATTGGACACTTGCTCCCCTCAAAGTGTCTGTCAGTGTGGTCTCCTTCACACCCCAAAGCCTTTACAGTCAAGACTAAATATAGAAGTTGTTCATTTATATCTTTTTTTTTTTTAACAATAACACACTGCTTCCTTTCCTCCTCCTCCTCCTCCTCCTCCTCCTCGTGTTTATATTGGATACTTTCTCCCCTCAAGTGTCTGTCAGCCTTGTCTCCTTCACACCCCAAAGCCTTTAGAGACAAGACCAAATATAGAAGTCGTGACTATGTTTTTTTTTTTTTTTTCAAGATAACAGTAACGTTCTGATATCTCGCAGCGTCAATGTGGTGTTA
>NC_059272.1:447500-452500 GCF_017591435.1 Portunus trituberculatus | reverse complement strand
GAGGGAGGGAGGGAAGGAAAGAGGGAGGGAGGGAAGGAGAGAGAGGAGGAGGAGGGAGGGAAGGAAGGGAAGGAGGAAGGGAAGGAAGGAAGGAAGGAGGAAAGGATTTAGGACACCAGGGAGGAGAGAGAGAGAGAGAGAGAGAGAGAGAGAGAGAGAGAGAGAGAGAGAGAGAGAGAGAGAGAGAGAGAGAGAGAGAGAGAGAGAGAGAGAGAGAGAGAGAGAGAGAGAGAGAGAGAGAGAGAGAGAGAGAGAGAGAGAGAATGAAAATGAGTGATGCAAGTAAAGGAGAAAATTTGAGGAGAAGGAGGAGGACCTCAACCTCACGAGAAAACCTCACGTCACATTACCTCACGTCACCTTGTATCACGTCAAAAGTCACACAACAACAACAACAACAACAACAACAACAACAACAAAAACAACAACAACAACACGTCACCTCACCGCACCTCACGTCACCTCACGTCACCTCACGTCACATCACCTCACCTCACGTCACATCACCTCACGTCACCTCACCTCACCTCACCTCACCTCACGTCACATCACCTCACGTCACCTCACCTCACCTCACGTCACATCACCTCACGTCACTCACCTCACCTCACCTCACCTCACGTCACCTCACCTCACGTCACGTCACCTCACCTCGTTAACAAAGAGAATATTCACATGACTTCTCTTCCTCCTTCGTTTACAAGAGAACAACTGGGTTACCATTTGACTGTAGCCATTCTTACTCCTCCTTCTGTCCCTCCCTCCATCTCACCTCCTTCATTACACCTTCCTATACTAATATGACTACACTAGAGATGTACCAATGCATCGGTATCGGTATCAGAATCGCTGGTATCGGCCTTTTTTCGGGTATCGGTATCGGTATCGGTATCGGCTTATTTTATGCCGATACTTCCGATACCTAAAAGGAATTTACTACTTAGTGATATATTCGATACAAGATATTGATGATACCAAATTAATATGATACGGCGTATTAAGTTTCCGTGGTGATTACCGTATGTCATAGAATACTGTTTTCTGTGGTAATAAGCCACAACCTAGAAATTGGACTTGTATGAAACGCGTATAGGCTGACCTCCGGCATCCTGTCACACGGTCGGTCATGAGTCACCACGCATTCTCACTGTCTCTCAGTCAGACGCTGCTCCTCCACCCACACAAAGTTCACACAGGTGAAAAGCTTATGTTTTTGAACTATAATCTAAGAATGTCAAACTTCAGATATTGAGAATCCAACAAAATGATTTGGTATATATATATATATATATATATATATATATATATATATATATATATATATATATATATATATATATATATATATATATATATATATATATATATATATATATAGTTAGGCATTTTGCATTATTGTAAATAACAGCATATTCTTATTTGATTTATAATTAACAGTGGTAGTGGTAGCCTTTTCCAAGATATCATACTGGAATAGGTGGAAGCTCGAATTATATATGTATATTAATTTTAATGCAAGTTTAATTTTTGAGTTACTTGTGTTAACCTAAGGATGTAAAAATTCCATAACTAAGAAAGTAACGATTCTGTTTTGTAATCATGTGCATTGTGTATAATTTGTTGCATATTAATTATTTAAGATCATAGCAATACACTAGAAATTTAGAATAAACTAAACTTTTTTCTATTTAATTGAAAAGATTAGGTGAAAGCTCATTTTTCTGAATTGGTCTACTAATGTCTAATGAATTAATATCAAAGGATGTCAGATTTAATTAAAGAGAAACATACACAACAAAATGAGTTTCTTTTGCTAATATTTTGTGTCTGTTTTACAATTTTAATAATTTTAAAAATATTTTTGATCGCCAAAATATCGTCAATAAAATTAATAATGAAAATGCACAAGACCAAATGGTCGCTAAAGGAGTAAGAAGTAAGAATTTAAAATAACTGACAAGAATCAGAAGACTGAGAAGATATTCATTCCAATTACTGAGTAATTTACCTTTGCAAATGGCTTCAAAAAGCTTCTAGAATTGCTCCTATTTCCACAAACGTTCTCAGAAGGACTCACAGCATCCCCCAAAACAAAGCCTCCCATCTGATAACGCTCGCTGTCCACCAACTCATCCTGGTGTCCAGTGCAGTAATCACTAGAAGTAGTAGTATCGGTATCGGTGGTATCGGTATCGGTAGTAGTATCGGTATCGGCCCAATTAGGTGGTATCGGTATCGGAATCGGCCAAAATTTTGGTATCGGTACATCTCTAAACTACACCCAACCTGCCCTCCCTCTCCCTCTCCCTCTCCCTCTCCGTCTCACCTTACTCTAAGCTCGGAGCCTGGTTATCACGTGACAGGTACGCCGAAAACTAGCCGCTTCACTCACCTGGAAGACAAGAAAGGCACAGGTTAATTAAGGCCTGGAAAATGATAATGGAAAATGCTTGTAAAAATATCATTGGTGTTTGTGAATGAGTCTGTTTTTCATCTTTTTGTGTTGTGTTTATTTATTTATCTATTTATATATTTTATTTTATTTTTGTGTGTGTGTCTATTTGTGTATTTATTTAAGTCTTTTTAATTAGTGTTGTTTCTCTCTAAGTGTTTATCTATTAGTATTTCAATCTATCTATGTATCTATCTATCTATTTTTTTCCATCTAAATCTTTATTGTCCAGTTTATCTCTCTGTCTGTTTATCTCTCTCTCTCTCTCTCTCTCTCTCTCTCTCTCTCTCTCTCTCTCTCTCTGTGGTGCGTAATACTGAAGGAGTAAGATTAATGTGTGTGTGTGTGTGTGTGTGTGTGTGTGTGTGTGTGTGTGTGTGTGTGTGTGTGTGTGTGTGTGTGTGTGTGTGTGTGTGTGTGTGTGAGGAGGGAGGGAGGAGGAGGGAGGAGGGAGGAGGAGGAGGAGGAGGGAGAAAGAGAGAGAGAGAGAGAGAGAGAGAGAGAGAGAGAGAGAGAGAGAGAGAGAGAGAGAGAGAGAGAGAGAGAGAGAGAGAGAGAGAGAGAGAGAGAGAGAGAGAGAGAGAGGAAGACGAGGAGGTGGAAGAGGAAGAAGGGGAGGAAGAGGAGGAGAAGGGGAGGAAGAGGAGGAGAAGGAATACAAAGGAATACAAAGGAAAGCCAAACAGCAACAGACCTGTTGGTCCTTTCGAGGCTGTTTGGTAACTACTTCTAACTGGCTACAGATAAGAGAGACAGGACAGTACAGGAGAAGGCTCCTCCCCACCCACCACTCCCTCCAGCTTTCGCTGGCATGGAAAATAGCTTGGAAAAGTACCATGCAGTATGGAAAAAACTGACATGGAATTTTCACAGGAAAGGATGAAAGGAGATTCTATTATTCACCCTACGGTGAACTCTACATATCTATCTATAAAGTTAATATAGTATCATGTTTAATTATTCAGACAAGAAGAGAGCTTGTTGGGGTTATTCTTTAAATATTTATCAATTTTGTTTTTGAATGATGCAATGGAAGTACTGTTTACTATTTCTGAAGGAAGCTTATTCCAAATGTTAACTATTCTATTAAAGAAAAGTGCTTTGCCTCGTGGGTTTTAAAGCGTTTTGGTGTAATTTTAAATCCATTATTCCTTGTTATGGTGGAATGATCAATAGTAAAATATTTATTTACATCAAGGTTGTTGTATCCCTGAAAAATTTTGAAAACTTCGATTAGGTCTCCTCTTATCCTGCGCTTTGTTAAGCTGAATAAATTTAATGCTTCCAGTCGTTCCTCATACGGCTTGTTTCTCAATCTCGGAATCATCTTGGTCACTCTACGCTGGATCCTTTCCAGTTTTTCAATGTCTTTTCTGTAATATGGTGACCAGAACTGCACACAGTATTCAAGCTGAGGACGCACCAATGAGTTATATAAAGTAAGGATAACTTTTTCTGATTTAAATTCAAAGGTTCTTCCAATGAACCCAACTAATTTATTTGCATTCTTTACTGCTTCTGTGCAGTGTTTGCTCGGCTTGAGATCTTTAGACACCACAACACCAAGATCTTTTTCATTCTCAGCACTTGCCAGAGGTACATTACTCATTACGTATTTTGCTTGTACATTGTTACTTCCAATGTGTAGGACTTTACACTTTTCTATATTGAATTTCATTTGCCATTTTTCTGCCCAGCGTGTCAGTTTATTTAAGTCAAAGGAAAAGGAGGAGGAGGAGGAATACAAAGGAGAGGAGGAGGAGGAGGAGGAGGACTATTACAAAAAAACTAAAATTTTCTTTTATTCTTTAACTCAATACCTTTACTCCTCCTCCTCCTCCTCCTCCTCCTCCTCCTCCTCCTCCTCCTCCTCCTCCTCCTCCTCCTCCTCCTCCTCCTGTACCAATAAATCTGTCGCAATGTCTGCAATTTTAACACCAAACCACGTCTGGCCCTCTCTCTCTCTCTCTCTCTCTCTCTCTCTCTCTCTCTCTCTCTCTCTCTCTCTCTCTCTCTCTCTCTCTCTCTCTCTGTGTGTGTGTGTGTGTGTGTGTGTGTGTGTGTGTGTGTGTGTGTGTGTGTGTGTGTGTGTGTGTGTGTGTGTGTGTGTGTGTGTGTGTGCGTTTCTGCCTTCTCTCGTATTTCAAACGTCACCAATATGAATTTGAAATGCAGCGCTTTCCTTCGCTTCTTCCTCCTCCTCCTCCTCCTCCTCTTCTCCTTTTTCCCTCCTTGCGCCCCCTGCTCTTCTTCTCCCTTTCCTTATTCCTCAGCCTTATCTTCCTCTTCTCTTTCCTCTTCCTCCTCCTCCTCCTCCTCGTCGTCATCGTCCTCCTCCTCCTCCTCCTCCTCCTGTCCTCTTCCTCTTCCTCTTCTCTCCTCCTCCTCCTCCTCCTCCTCTTCTTCTTCTTCTTCTTCTTCTTCTTCTTCTTCTTCCACCACCATCACCTCCTTCCTCCTGTCCTCGTTTCTCTTCTTTTATCAACTTCATTCACTCGCTGCTCCTGCTCCTCCTCCTCCTCCTCCTCCTCCTCCTCCTATTCCTCTT
>NC_059272.1:430000-442500 GCF_017591435.1 Portunus trituberculatus | reverse complement strand
GGGGGGTGCAGGAGCCAAAAACGGCACTGCACGCACCCAGCGAGGCTCCACTCTGCCCGAGCCCTCCGCCTGGCGCGGTGGGCGGGGCTCTGGGCGGAGAACTGCACTGCCCGAGGCCCGCGCGGCATGGTGAGCAAGGCTCAGGGCCGGCCATTGTCCTGCTCGAGCGAAGCTCTTGCCGGCGCGGGCACGGCTCCCGGAGCGGGCAGCACGGGGCCTCTCCCGGAGGACAAGCCCCAGGAGGACTTGTCTGTAATGGACATACCTCAGGAGGATATGCCTCTGGGAGTAGGTGAAGCGCCCTTGTCAGGCCTTGACATTGCCTCTCCTGCCGCTCCCGCCACTGAGGCACAGGTGCCGCCAGGCTTTCTGCCGGAAGGCGTGGCGCCACTAAGGGCCGAAGAAAGGTCCACGGGGCAGTGCCGCCCCAAAGGGCCCCGAGGGAATTGTAACCTGAAGGGGCCCTCCCTCAAAGTGGTGTGGGCGCTAGTGATGGTGGTGCTGCTGGCGTGGCACGAGTTTCTGCAGGGCGGGGCGGGAGCCTGGACACAGGCTGCCCTGCAGATAGTGCTGTACCTGCTGGCAGTGCTGCCCCTAGTCTGCTGGATGTGGCGGCGCATCTGGCAGGAGTCAGAGGCCCGGGAAGGCGACATTGACTTCCTGGGCCGCCGCATCCCCTTCCTGAGGGAGGAGGAGATGCGAGCCCTGGACGGTGGCTCCTTCCTGGGCAGCGGCGGCAACGCCTGCGCGCGGCTCTTAATGTGGGGCGGCGCGCCCGTGGTGAGGAAGGAGTTCCACCACGAAGGAGCACTGCAGTTCATGATGCGGGAGGCGCGGCTTATGCTGGAGCTGCGCGGGGCCGGGGGCGTGCCGCGCCCCCTGGCCCTGGGCTTCCGGCCCCTCACCATCATCCAGGAGTTTGTCGGCGAACCGTACGACAAATTCCTGATGCAGTGCTCCGTGCAGGGAGTGCTGCGCTCCCTGAGGCAGCTATGCCGCCGCCTGGGGGAGGTACACGCCCGGGGCGTGGTGCACAATGACCTGAAGATTGACAACATCACAGTCTCGGGCGGCGTGCACCACCCCGTGCTGCACGTCATCGACCTTGGTTGGGCGTGCCGTGCGGGGCGTATCGCTGGGGACTTCAGCCTAGAGACGGGCAAGGAGGATGACTTCCCCAGGGAAGGGTTAGGCGCTGAGTGTCCCTGGATGGCGCCGGAGGTGAAGGCGCGGCGGCCCGTGTTTGCCTCAGGGGACGTGTTCAGCCTGGGCATCCTGCTGCAGCAGATAGCAGATCTCTGCATGCAGCCCTGGCTGGCGGTGCCCCTGTGGCGGCTGGGGCAGCGCTGCGCCCGTGAGGAGCAGAGCTGCCGCCCCTGCCTCCCCAAGGTGGAGCGGGCCCTAGCGGCGCTGGGACGAGGACTACTGCGGTGCCAGCTCCAGGAGCCCTTCCACCTGATGGTGCGGCAGTGAGGCTGCTCTCCTCACCCTCCCTCTTCCCTGGTCCACACATCCCCACCTCCTCCTCCTCCTCCTCCTCCTCCTCCTCCTTTTCTTCATCATGTCCTCCTCCTCCTGAGGGAGTCGTGTATAGAGTGATGGTGGTGGTGGTGGTGGTGGTGGTGGTGGTGATGGTGGTGGTGGTGGTGGTGGTGGTGGTGGTGGTGGTGGTGGTAATGGTGGTGGTAGTGGTGTTGAGAGTGATTGTGGGTTGGGGAAGGGTGCCAGGGATGGTGGAGGCTGACGTTAAATTTCTGTCCTTATCTCCCCATTTTCCTCCTCCTGATCCTCCTCCTGCTCCTCCTCATCCTCCTCCCGTCTCCTGGTGGTCCTCCTCCTCCTCCTCCTCCTCCTCCTCATCCTCTTCGTCGTCATCATCTTCGTCGTCGGCGTCGTCGTGCTCCTCTTGAACTTCACTACGGCAGGAAGTACAGCGTGACCTCACCAAACAGAGGTGGCCTAGTGGATAAGGTGGTGGTGGTGGTGGTGGCATCGGGCAGACGTCCACGCGTAGGTTGGAATCCCACCACGCACCACCTTGATACTTTGCCATGTGTCGAGTGGCTTAAGTTACCTACATGTCACCAAGATACCCAGGTTCTACGTGGCTACACCAAAGATGCGCTTGGGTGGTGAAATGGGCCCTAATATGCCCACCACTATAAGTAAAACTGCCTGCGCCACTAATGGGTGGAAGCTGAACATCGCTTCCCACACTCTTCAAGCAAACCTACAGGCGCTATAGGCCAGGACAGAAAAAAGAAAAAAGAAACTAACATGCTGGGCAGAAAATGGCAGATGAATTTGAATGTAGAAAAGTGGAAAGTCCTTCATATCTCCTTCTCCTCCACCTCACAACGGCACCAACTACAGACTGACCTTAGCCAACTAACATGCCGGCCACAAAATGCCACATGGGATTCAATACAGAAAACTGCAAACTCCTTCATATCTCCTCCTCCTCCTCCTATTCGTCGTCGTAGTCGTCGTTGTATTCGACGTCGTCTTCCTCCACTCCTCCACTCCTCCTCCTCCTCCTCCTCACAACGGCAGGGACTACGGTTTGACCTCAGCCAACTAAGCAGGTGGGCAGAAAATGGCAGATGGAATTCAATATGGAAAAGTTGCAGCAAAATACGTGATGAACACAGTGCCCATGGCCAGTGCTGAAAGTGAAAATGATGTTGGTGTTGTGGTGTCCAAAGATGTGAAGCCGAGTCAACACTGCACAGGAACACTGAAGATGGCAAACAAATTAGTAGGGTTCATTGGAACAAGCTTTCAATTTCAATCTGGAAAGGTTATACTTGCTCTGTATAACTCAGTGGTGCGTCCTCAGCTTGAACACTGTGTGCAGTTGTGGTCACCACACTACAGAAAAGACACTGAAAACTGGAAAACATCCAGCGTAGAGTGACTTCAATAATTCCAAGACTGAGAAATGAGCCGCATGATGAACGAGTGGAAGCATTCAATGTATTCAGCTTAACGAAGCGCAGGATAAGAGGAGACCTAAGTGAAGGTTTTGAAAAATTGAAAGGAGAAAACAACCTTGACGCTAATAAGTATTTTGTCGCTGATTAGTCAGCATGGCCATTGGAAAAGCACTTTTGATCCTATCATTTAAAATAGTTATTCTCTCTCTCTCTCTCTCTCTCTCTCTCTCTCTCTCTCTCTCTCTCTCTCTCTCTCTCTCTCTCTCTCTCTCTCACACACACACACACACACACACTTCCTAGGGTATGTAAGCACAGTGAGTCAGTGAGCGAGAATGAACAAAGGTGGTCAGTAAGTTTGGGAACAACTGTCTTGAGTCTCAATTGGTTTGTGGACCAACTGACTTGATGATCACCTGTCTAGAGTGTCAGTTGTCTTGTGGACCACATCACCTCACTACCAACTGATAGAGAGAGAGAGAGAGAGAGAGAGAGAGAGAGAGAGAGAGAGAGAGAGAGAGAGAGAGAGAGAGAGAGAGAGAGAGAGAGAGAGAGAGAGAGAGAGGAGGAGGAATACAAAGGAATACAAAGGAAAGCCAAACAGCAACAGACCTGTTGGTCCTTTCGAGGCTGTTTGGTAACTACTAACTGGCTACAGATAAGAGAGACAGGACAGTACAGGAGAAGGCTCCTCCCACCCACCACTCCCTCCAGCTTTCGCTGGCATGGAAAATAGCTTGAAAAGTACCATGCAGTATGGAAAAACTGACATGGAATTTTCACAGGAAAGGATGAAAGGAGATTCTATTATTCACCCTACGGTGAACTCTACATATCTATCTATAAAGTTAATATAGTATCATGTTTAATTATTCAGACAAGAAGAGAGCTTGTTGGGGTTATTCTTTAAATATTTATCAATTTTGTTTTTGAATGATGCAATGGAAGTACTGTTTACTATTTCAGAAGGAAGCTTATTCCAAATGTTAACTATTCTATTAAAGAAAAGTGCTTTGCCTCGTGGGTTTTAAAGCGTTTTGGTGTAATTTTAAATCCATTATTCCTTGTTATGGTGGAATGATCAATAGTAAAATATTTATTTACATCAAGGTTGTTGTATCCCTGAAAATTTTGAAAACTTCGATTAGGTCTCCTCTTATCCTGCGCTTTGTTAAGCTGAATAAATTTAATGCTTCCAGTCGTTCCTCATACGGCTTGTTTCTCAATCTCGGAATCATCTTGGTCACTCTACGCTGGATCCTTTCCAGTTTTTCAATGTCTTTTCTGTAATATGGTGACCAGAACTGCACACAGTATTCAAGCTGAGGACGCACCAATGAGTTATATAAAGTAAGGATAACTTTTTCTGATTTAAATTCAAAGGTTCTTCCAATGAACCCAACTAATTTATTTGCATTCTTTACTGCTTCTGTGCAGTGTTTGCTCGGCTTGAGATCTTTAGACACCACAACACCAAGATCTTTTTCATTCTCAGCACTTGCCAGAGGTACATTACTCATTACGTATTTTGCTTGTACATTGTTACTTCCAATGTGTAGGACTTTACACTTTTCTATATTGAATTTCATTTGCCATTTTTCTGCCCAGCGTGTCAGTTTATTTAAGTCACACTGTAGTTCTTGCCATTGTGACGTTGATGTAACTTTGCTCATTATTTTGGTGTCGTCCGCGAATTTGCTTATTTTACAAGTGATTCCTTCATCAATATCATTAATATAAACAATGAAAAGAACTGGTCCTAATACAGAGCCTTGAGGAACACCACTTTTCACATTGTGCCACTCTGATTCTTTTCCATTTATAACAACACGTTGCTTTCTGTCAGAGAGCCAGTCTTCCAGCCATTTCAGGGTATTTCCAGCTATGCCGTGAGCTTTTACTTTGCTGATTAGCCTCTTGTGAGGGACAGTGTCGAAAGCTTTCTGGAAATCAAGATAAATAACATCCACTGCTTTTGTCTCGTCATACGAGTTAAAAACTTCATAAAAGAAGTCTAGTAGGTTTGTTAAGCAGGATCTCTTGTTTCTGAAACCATGTTGTGAATCCTTCATGATCTTATTTTCTTCTAAAATTTGACAATCTTATCTCTGATTATCGTTTCCATCAGCTTGCACACTACTGAAGTAAGGCTGATTGGTCTGTAATTAGCTGGGAGTGATTTATTTCCTTTCTTGAAAATGGGCGTGACATTTGCTAGCTTCCACTCCTGGGGACTTTCCTGCTTGTAAAGTTTTATTGAATATAATCGTGAGTGGTTTCACGAGCTCATTTTTCGCTTCTTTGAGAAGCCTGGGTGATATCTTGTCTGGTCCAGGCGTTTTGTTTACGTTCATGCTGTTCATGACTGTGAGGATTTCATTTTCTGTAACTATGAAGTCAGGCAGTGTTTTGCCTTGTGCCTGAGGCTCTGGCATGGGCAGACTATTTTGGACATCTTCAGTCGTGAAGACTGTTGAGAAGAATCTATTTAGGACGTTTGCCATTTCAACTTCGTTATCTATTTGGTTTCCGTTTTCTGTTATGAGTGGACCAATTGTTGAGGCTAAGACTCTTTTGGATTTTACATAACTGTGAAATTCCTTTGGGTTGGTTTTACAGGAGTTTGCGATCTGAGCTTCTACAGATTTTTTGCTGCTTTTTATCAACTTTTTTGCTTGTCTACGCAATCTGTCATGCTCTAATTTATCATTATTATGCTGTGTTAATTTGTATTTGTTGTATGCTTCTTTCTTTGCTAGAAGACAGCTTCTAATTTCATTATTCCACCATTTCGGTTTGGTGTTTAGTATTTTCCTTCTGTTTCTTAGTGGTATACACATCTTAGCTGTATCATTTATCTTTTCAGCAAACATCTCCCATGTCTTATCTACATCTGGTGTTTCCAGCAGTATATTCCAGTCAATGGATGCAAGCTGCATACGGAGTCTTGTGTAGTTTGCACGCCGATAGTCTGGCACTTTTTCTTTACTTTCATTCACTTTTCCTTTGTCAAAATTTATGGTGAATTTTAAGGTGCGATGATCGCTGGAACTGAATTCTGGTCCAATTTCCACATTTTCAATAGTATTCTCATCATTTGTTAGAACGATATCAAGGATATTGTTTCCTCTTGTCGGATGCTTGATGTGTTGGTGGAGGGAGCTTTCAAGCATGCTATTATGGAGCTGAGGAGGAGGAGGAGGAGGAGGAGGAGGAGGAGGAGGAGGAGGAGGAGGAGGAGGAGGAGGAGGAGGAGGAGAAGGAGGAGGAGGAGGAGGAGGAGGAGGAGGAGGAGGAGGAGGAGGAGGGAGGAGGAGGAGGAGGAGGAGGAGGAGGAGGAGGAGGAGGAGGAGGAGGAGGAGGAGGAATACAAAGGAATACAAGGAAGACAAACAGCAACAGACCCTTAGGTCCTTACTAGGCTGTTTGTGGAGACTATCTACTAACTACCAGTGGTAGAGACAGGACAGCAAAGCAGGGGAGGAGGAGGAGGAGGAGGAGGAGGAGGAGGAGGAGGAGGAGGAGGAGGAGGAGGAGGAGGAGCAAGAAGAAGAAAAAGAACAACAACAACAACAACAACAACAACAACAACAACAACAAGAAAAACAAGAAGAAGAAAAACAAGAACATCAACAACAACAACAACAGCAACAACAACAAAAAGTAGAAGAAAAAGATGAAGAAGAAAAAGAAGAAGAGAGGAGAAGAAAAAAAGAGAGTAGGATGGAAAGAGGAGGAGGTGGAGGAGGAGGAGGGTAAGGTGAAGGGAGATAAGGAGTGAATTGGAACAGAGAGGAAGGAAGACGAAGAGTGAATAGGAGGAGGAGGAGGAGGAGGAGGAGGAGGAGGAGGAACTGATTTCTTAGGTTGCCATTCCAAAATTTGACTCCAGGGCATCTCTCTCTCTCTCTCTCTCTCTCTCTCTCTCTCTCTCTCTCTCTCTCTCTCTCTCTCTCTCTCTCTCTCTCTCTTCAGCTTGGAAACACGCTACGGTCTCCCATCTTTAAAGGAGGTAATCGTAATGATGTCAGTAACTTTCGTCCTATATCACTCCTGCCTATCCTTTCTAATGTACAGGAAAAAATAGTCGCACAACAGCTCACTACCTTCCTCTGTAATAAAAACATCCTGTCAAACAGCCAACACGGTTTCAGACCTATGCTGTCTACTGAAACTCCCCTAACTACGGTCACCAACAAACTATATTCTAACATGGATAATAAAAAAACTTACACTTGTAACACTGCTTGATCTTTCTAAGGCTTTTGACAGCGTGCATCATCACACCCTAATGCAAAAACTTGCAAAAGCTCAGATTGACAGTTTTTGGTTCAACAATTATTTGAAAGATAGAAACCAAACAGTGGAAATAGATAGTACAAGATCAAAAACATTACGCATTAATTTCGGTGTTCCACAGGGTTCAATATTAGGCCCAATTCTTTTTAATATCTATGTTAATGACGTCAAGGAAGCGATTACTGACTGTGAAATTGTACAATATGCTGACGACATTCAGATCATATATACCGGCTCTGCTGACGCCCTCCAAGATCTGATCTATAAAACTGAGTCAACTCTTTCGTTAGCAAAAACCTATTTTAATAAGAACGGTTTAATGCTAAACACAAACAAAACGCAATGTATATTTATTGGCACCAGACCTCTCATCAGACAAATACCAACAGACACTAGAATTATATTCAACAGCACTACCATCACTCCCAGCACACATGTTAAAAACCTCGGCATCTTAATGGACTGTCACCTGAATTTTGATGTGCATATTAATGAAATGTATAAAAAAGTCATGGGTCATCTTCTCTTTATAAATAGAGTAAAAGATAAATTTGAAAGTGAAACCCGTAGGACAGTGATAGAGTCGATCGCTCTCAGCCTAGTTAATTATTGTCTCCCAATATATGGCACGACGAGCAACACACTGCTACATCGAGTGCACCAACTACACAACTTTGCTGCTAAAATATGTGCTGGCGGAGCGAGAAGATCCGACCACGCCACCCCTTTTATTACCCAGCTTGAGTGGCTCAAAATTGACAAAAAAGTTACTTTTGATGTTGCCGTCAATGTATATAAGGTGAAAAACAAACTATTTCCTGAATGGTACATGCTCCTGCCTACTCATAGCGAAGTCTCGGGTCACACCTACACAACACGACACCAATATAATCTTCACGCACCACCGCTCACTCACACAGACACTGGCAAACGCTCTATCACTGTCTTGGAACCCAAAGTGCGGAATGACTTGCCTTCGTATGTTAAAAACTCAAACACACTGTCCTCCTTCAAAAGACGCCTAAAGATCTTCCTCATGCTATAAGTTAGCACGTTCTTTTATGACTGAACTCACTGTTCTAATATTAACAGACTGTACTTCACTTACATTTTAGTTGTAAACTTATTTTACTTTTAGTCATAAACCTGGTTTTACTTGTTTTTACTTCTTTTTAAATGTTTTTTATTTTTATTTTCTGTCTTAGCTATCTGTTATTATTATTCTAGAATGTAATGCATCATTTTTACTCTTATCTATTATTATCATTATTCTAAAATCTAATGCATTATTTTAACCTTTTTGTATGTTAATTACTCATATAAAGAATAGCCATTGTTAATGGAAATAAAGGGATTCTGATTCTCTCTCTCTCTCTCTCTCTCTCTCTCTCTCTCTCTCTCTCTCTCTCTCTCTCGCGTATTTATTTTTCCTTTTCTTTCCCTTCCTTCCTTTATTTCATTCCTCCCTCATCTTCCTTTCTTCCTCCAATATTTCTTCCCTCTTCCTCTTCTTCTTCTTATTATTATTATCCTTCCTTCCTCTTCTTCTTCTTCTTCTACTTCTTTTTCTTCCTCATAATGTCCTCGTCCTTGTCTTACTCCTCCTTCACTTCTTCTTCTTCTTCTTATTATTATTATTATTATTATTATTATTATTATCATTATTCTCCTCCTCCTCCTTCCAGTCACCTTGCTGACCTCCTCCCGTGTGGACGTGTGGAAGTGCGCCGTGACCTCTGTTCTGGCCTGTGTTTACCGAACCTGAGCTGACCTGAGCTGACCTCCGTATTGCTAAGTGTTGTCGCAAATTTACTGTGTTGTTTATTTTCTGTACTTTGAAACTTACTTCCACTGTCTAGATATTCAGAGTCACTTACACAAAACACCCTCACACACATCCACCAGTGATACACACACTCTTTACAGGATTGTAACCAGATAGGCTTGTCTGTCTTTCCAACTGTTCATCTGTTACTCATAAGTGTTTGTTTTCTAACCCGTTTTTTTACCTTTCAGCAGTGTTTTTATTTGACTCGTAAGTTTAGTAAATTGCCATTTTTGCGTGTATAACCCTAAATTTCCAACCGTCACCACTACTCTTTCTTTGCTCATTATTCCCAAGAGATTTGCGCTCCCGCCGACCAGGTGCGCGTGACCTGACTTTAACCCTTAACTCGACCCTTTTCCTACCTGCGTTAATCCCTAAATTACTCGAATCTCCATACAGTCATAGTTTTTCAGTGTCTTTATTTTTGTATCGTTTTGTTTTGTGTTTTCACAATGCCTAAGGCCACCCCACCCGTTACACGTGTTCAGGCTGTGGAAATGCTTTCGTTCTTGAGCTGTTTCTTGAGCAAAATTGTCAACTTTGTTGTCTAATTTGCAACTCTCAGGCAAATGCATTAGCCGAAATCAAGGAACTGAAGGATGAAGTAGCGCGTCTGAAAGACGAACTACATGAGGTCAGGAAATTAGTGCAGGATGGTAAAGCCGTCAAAGTCGCTAATGTAAATCAGGAGGAGAGCAGGTTAGATGACTCAGCAGATATAGACGACGGCTTTCAAATTGTTAGGAACGGTAGAACGGCCAATGCTCAGACTACAGACAGCGCCACTGTGACATTACAAAATAGGTTTGCTGCGTTGCAAGAGGAGACTGAACCCGAACCGGATGTAATTCTGGTTGGGGATAGTCTTGTTAGCGGCCAGGGTAACGAGTTTTGTCGAGGCAAGCCAAATAGGAAACATAAATGTTACCAGGCCGTAAGGTAGAGGATATCACGGAAAGAGTTGACTACTTAGTGGAAAACTCTACGGAGGACACATTATTCGTTACAGTTGTTGGCACGAATAACCTCCACCGTGACACTGCAACTGACATCGTAGATAAATATCGGGGCATGATGAGGGAATTTGCCGAAAGGAGACGCAAGGTAGCAGTGTGTGGCATCATTCCCCGATATGATGTCGGACCTGCCATGTTTAGAAAGATGTCAGTTGTAAATCGACAGGTAGAGGCGCTCACTAGGCAGGAAGGAATGTATTTCTTTGATTTGTGGCACCACTTCTGTTCGGACAAAACTTTGTATGCTCGTGATGGCTTACACCTTAACTGTGTGGGGAAAGCGAGGTTAGGTAGAGTTTTAGGTGAATGTTTAGCTGACATACCTCGCCCCCCAAAGATAGGACAAGGAGCACAGCTGAGGAGGACACAGATAGAGTAGTCAGTGACGAGGTAGTTGCCAATGTAACTGACAACGACCAAACAGCTCCCGAAACAGAGGAACAACCTAGCGTAGATAGGCAGGAAGAGACAGGAGAGTCGTCATCGGTGCCAGTGACAAACGAGCAAGAAACACAAGAGGAGGATTTTCACTAAGCGAATCGCGTAACGGACCAGCTGAAAAGCATAAGAAAACCTTGAAAGGCCTAACCTTATTTTACACAAATGCTAGAAGTATAATTAAAAAGAGATGAACTCGTAGCATATGCAAGGTCGGAAAATCCTGATATAATAAGTATAACAGAGACATGGCTGAACACCTGTGATAAACACTTAATCTCCGAGGCTAACATTCCTGGCTACAATATGTTTATTAATTGTAGAATAAACAAAAGAGGAGGTGGAGTAATGATGTATATAAGAAATAGCATAAGTGCCATTGAAATCAATAAAGAAAACAGATCAGCCTACGAATCGGTATATGTCAAACTGAAAATAAATAAAAAACACATAATAGTCGCGACTATATACCGCCCTCCTAAAATGACGCCTGATAATGACGAAATATTATATAACGAAATTGAAACAATACTGAAAACAAAACGTCCATTATATGTGGAGATTTTAACCTACCACACATTAACTGGAAAATTTTAACATCCGATAACGAGGGATCCAGATTACTCAACGTGGTGAGAAAGTTATACCTTTCTCAATTTGTAAGAGAACCCACACTAGACAATAATATCTTAGATATCATATTAGCCTCAGACGCTGATTTGATAAATACCTGTGAAGTGGGTGAAGTTTTAGCTAACAGCGATCATAAAATTATACGATGTAATATTAACTGCGAGGTAGACATAAAAGAAAACGCACTTTTAGTCCCAAACTATAAGAAAGGTAACACGCTAAGACTTAAATTAGAATTACAAAGAATTAATTGGCAAACAGTCTTCGCAAACAAAGACATGGAGCAGATGTGTTCAGCCTTTACTAACATTCTCCTTGAAACAGAAAGTAAATGGATTCCACAAGTTAGAAAACGAATAAATAGCACAAAAATCCCCAATGGATGACACACACTATAAAACACATCATCGCCAGGAAAAAGAGCTTATATGCTAAATATAAACGAACTAAATCTGATACCGATTACAGCAATTATATTACCACCAAAAGATGTTGCGAGAGAGAGATAAGGAAGTCGAAGCGCAATCTCGAAATAAATATATCAAGGCAAGCAAAACAAATCCTAAAAGTTTTTCCAATACATTCGTAGTAAAAAGACTGTCAAAGAAAAAATTGGGCCGATAAAAGATAATAATAACACACTTGTGAGTGATAGTAAAGCCATGGCAACAATCCTAAATAACTTTTTCACAGCGTGTTTATCACAGAAGACTTTTCGACCTTGCCAACCGCGATCAACATGTATAGAGGATCTGAAAATGAAAAGCTGATAATAGACGAAATTAGCGAAGACGATATAGCCAAATACCTGCGCAACCTTGACCCCAATAAGAGCACAGGGGCTGATAGATTATCAACGAGGCTATTAAGAGAATGTCAAGAACAGCTGGTGTTACCTCTTAAATTACTTTATAATAGATCGTTGCAGGAAAGAAAAGTACCAAGTCACTGGAAATGCGCTAATGTCACGCCAATATTCAAGAAGGGCAACAAAAGTGATGCTGGTAATTATAGGCCCATCAGTCTCACCTCGGTAGTTATAAAAATTCTAGAAAAATAATTAGAGACAAAATTATTTCCTTTCTAGACAGCCACAAATTGATATTAGACTCACAACATGGTTTCAGGAACAACAGATCATGCCTAACGAATCTCCTAGAATTTTTCAATGACATATTCTCTAATTATGATGACAGAGCTCCATCCGACATAATTTATCTTGACTTCAGGAAAGCTTTTGATACAGTCCCACACAAACGTCTCTTAATTAAACTGAAAGCCCACGGGATGGGAGAGCAGTTGTGTGGATGGATTGATAGTTGGCTAACTAATAGAAAGCAAAGAGTTGTT
>NC_059272.1:417500-420000 GCF_017591435.1 Portunus trituberculatus | reverse complement strand
GTCTCTTCTCCTTCCGTGTACCTGAGTAATAAAACGCGGCCAGCCACCACTGTTGACTTTTAATAGACTGTCTACAATATCAAGCGTCTCGGCGTCTTAGGCTCGTATTCTGCCTAACCCACTCTGTCTCGTCAATATCTGTCTAAGTAATGAAACGCGGCCAGCCCCCACCGCAGACTTTCACCAGACTCTACTATTGAGATGAAGTGCAATGGGGTGACAATATTAAGCATCTCGACGTCTTCAAGTCGTATTTTGCCTAATCAGCTCCATTCCGTCCCTTCCTGGCCGTGCATCTGAGTAATGAAACGCGGCCAGGCACCACCGTAAACTTTTAGCAGACTCTCTACTATTGAAGTGAAGTGCACGGGGGTCGCCTTCTCAAGCATCCCAGTGTCTTACGCCAATATTCCGAAGCCCTTCTGCGCCTTACCTCCATTATTTTAAGAGGCTCTACTTGATAATATGGTTTTTAAAATGCGTTTGTACGGTTGAAGTGGCAGATTAGCAAAATTCTATATCATTAATAAGAGAAACACATGTGAAAGCTTTGCTAATCGTCTCTGTGGCCTTAGGAAAACAGTGAAGTGTTCCTGAATAAATTTGTGCAGTTTGAGAGAGCGATTAACAAAAGTTCTTTATTATCAACAAGAGTAACGCATGTGAAAACCCTGCTAATCATCTCTATGGCCTTTGAAAACAGTCGCGGTGAGGGAATGAAGTGTTTCTGCCCTGCTAATCGTTTCTGTGGCCTTTGAGAACAGTCGCGGTGAGGGAGTGAAGTGTTCCTGTATGTGGGTCTTGCTCTCATCTCGTCCTCTTACCTTCAGTGTTTCCACCGTGTTCCCGTGGCCAATATTAGAGCCTTTGGTAGTGTTTTCAACGGTGTTTATAACAGTTTGAGAAATATCGTGCAGCGTGAAAGGTCAAATGAAAGGTGAATGTGGCTATTTATATCAATGTGGTGTTTGAAATTACTGCTAATGAGAGCGGCGAGCGGTTCAAAATACGACTCTAAATTGTGGATTAAACCTTTTCCTTGGCGCTCATAGTCTGCAAGGAACAATCTTTTACCAGTGGCAATAAAACAACAAATGAATGAAAAAATATGAGTTTGTTAATCTGCAAGGAACAATCTTTTATCAGTGACAGTAAACACATTTTTTCTACTTGAAATAGTTTGAGTGTGTTAATCAGGAAGGAACAATCTTTTACCAGTGACAGTAAACACAATTATTCTTCTGATACATAAGATTAAATAGTACGAGTTTGTTGATCAGGAAGGAACAATGTTATACCAGTGACTGAATACACACGACGATTTCTTCCTACAAAACGCGATTAAAAAAATATGAGTAGTTTATATGCAAGGAACAATCTTTTACCAGTGACTCAATACACGCGACAATTCTTTCTACTACACGAGATTAAAGAAATGTGACTTTGTTAATCTGCAAGGAACAATCTTTTGCCAGTAAATGAATACACGCAACGTTCTTTAATTTTTTCTACTGCACGCGATTAAAGAAATACGAGTTTGTTTATATGCAAGGAACAATATTTTACCAGTGACTCAATACACGCAATATTCTTTTCCTACTACACGCCATTAAAAAATATGAATTTCTCGTGAGAAAAAAAAATATCCTTTGTGTCCCGATGACTGCGTGCCTTTTTTATACCATGTGGGCTTGTCACGGGAATTTCTGGGCTAAAGGGGATACTGTTTAGGGCACCTCCTATCTCAAAGCCCACCCACTAGGAAACCACTGCCCCGAGTGAGGAAGCCCAACCTACACTCGGACCGTGGACAGAATTCGAACCCGTGCGCTTGGAGACCCCTCGGACCCCAAAGCACGCATGGTTCCACTGTACCACGGCTTAACTTAACAAGAAAAGCCGCCAACACTGACAACCTGACAAGCAAGTAAAAAACAAATACTGAATTGAAACTTGCATTCAATTTTGATGTTCACGAGAGTCTGAATAAGTGCAAACAATTTTCTACGAGACAAGACGCAACAACGTGAGTAGCAAACAGTCTGTCGTACCAAAACACGTCAGGTCTGTCTCACTAAAGTACGTCAAACTGCCACACTTACCATTATTTTCTTCTAATGCCAACAAAACATTAAAATATAGATAATAAATGAATGTTGACGCAGTTTGTGATATGAAAAGTAATTAACCCCTTCATTACTAAGAAAAAATTTTACCATGAGTTTTAGTTACGATTAGACGATTTTATTCACATTATGAACTGTCTATGGAGATCAGATAATTAATGGCCAGAGTCTTCACTATTTTAAACCATACCTAAATTTTTGAAGCTGTACAAAAGTCACCAAATAGTAAGCAAAATTAATATGGGAAGGTGTCATGGTGCTGAAGAGATTAAGAAGAGATTACTGTAACTGAGATCATATAATTTATAGCCAGTCTTCACTATTTCAATCCCCACCTAAGTTTCTGAAGCTGTATAAATGTCGCCAAATAGTAA
>NC_059272.1:405000-410000 GCF_017591435.1 Portunus trituberculatus | reverse complement strand
TTACTACTACTACTACTACTACTACTACTCTCTCTCTCTTTCTCTCTGTCTCTGTCTCTGTCTCTCTCTCTCTCTCTCTCTCTCTCTCTCTCTCTCTCTCTCTCTCTCTCTCTCCTGCCTTTCACCCCAATTTTACTCCCTATTCTAGTCACCCCTTCCTTTCATCCCTATTACCTCCTCTCTCTCTCTCTCTCTCTCTCTCTCTCTCTCTCTCTCTTTCCTCGTTGTCACCCAAGTAGTTGTAAATCTCGCCCCCTTTCCTTCCCCACCACCACCACCACCACCACCAGCACCACCACCACCCCCACCAACACATCTAATCATGGCGCCCTGGATGTTCATTTGTCTCAACTAAAACTGATTACACACACCAGCGCTTCACTCCTACTGGGGGCGGGGGTGTAATAGGGTGTTTTATTTGAGCCCCCCTCCTCCTCACACGCCCACAGTCCTCTCCTCCTCCTCCTCCTCCTCCTCCTCCTCCTCCTCCTTCCCATCCCCACCTCATTCACCTCCAGTCCCTTCCTTGTAAAGTTGTAAGGTTCTTTCTCTCTTTTTTTCCCCTATCTTCGTCTGTTTTAATCTATTTCATTTGTCTATTTGAGTTTATTTAATCCCTTCAGTACCATTTCGCGTTTTCATATTCATTCTGGTGACTATTTGGTGATTCTATACAGCTTCAGAAACTCATGTGGGGGATTAGAATGGTGAAGACTGTGGCCATTAATCTTCTGACCTCCATAGACCCTTCCTAATGTCAATCAAATGGGCTAATCGTACGCAAATCTCAAGGTAAAAATGTGTCCCAGCACTGAAAGGATTAGTGTTTTGGCTCCAGTTTATTTGTGTTTCTGTTTGGTTTTGTTTTTCTCTCTTTTTTTTTATTTAAATTTTGTACTGGTGTTTTTTTATTGGCAAGTCTCTAGTTTTTGTTTTTTTATGTGTGTTTTGTGTGTTGTCAGCTCTCTCTCTCTCTCTCTCTCTCTCTCTCTCTCTCTCTCTCTCTCTCTCATCTGTTCCTAAATCTATCTCCCGTTTTTTTTTTTTTTTTCTTTTTCCTCTATTCTCGTCTCTTGTTTTCCTTCAGTCTTCCATTCACAGCTCCACTCCATGCATTCTCCAGCGGTGTTCTCTGTCACTCTGTCTGTCTATCATACCTTCTGTCTATTTTTCTCTATTCCTGTATTTGTCTTCTATCTTCTGCCTCTTTTTATCCTCTACTGCCTCGTGTCCTCTGCCTTCATTCCCTGTCATATCTGTCTCCTATCACGGTCACAGTATGGTTACCCAGTGTGGTGTTGCAGTGTAGCGCCACATTCCTGCACCCTCACACTACTGTAGGCCCGTATTCAGAAACGCTTTGCTCTCTCACCGCGACTATTTTCCAAGGCCACAGAGATGATTAGCGGGGGATTTCAAAGGTGTTTCTATAGTTAATAATGTAAAAATCTTGTCATTCTGCCTCTTGAACCGTGAAAACTTGCCTAAAAACACTCTGCTCTCTCGCTGCAACTATTTCCCAAGGCAGACATGATTAGCGGGACTTTCAAAGGTGTTTCTATAGTTAATAATGTAGAAATCTTGTCATTCTGCCTCTAGAACCGTGAAAACTTGCCTAAAAACACTCAGCTCTCTCGCCGCGACTATTTCCCAAGGCCACAGAGATGATTAGCGGGGTTACTATAGCTAATATAGATAATAATATAGAAATCGTGTCACTCTGCCTCTCAAACCCTACAAACCCATTAAACAAAACTCGAGGACACTTAAATGAACCCTTCTGAAATAGTGGAGGTGAAGCACAGAAGAGTTTGAGAACACGAGCCATAGCACACCTCATAGCACGCCTCAATGCTCCTCACTACAGCTGCGTCACGAATACATAAGACACAACACACTAGAGCTGCATCATCGCACTCCGCCCAACTCTTTCCTCTTTCCTTACTTATTATTTCCTTACTGATTATTCGCTTGAGGGGGGTGGGGGAAGCTAGAGAGTGAGGCAAGAAGAAGAAGAACAACAACAACAACAACAACAACAACAATAACAACAACAACAACAACAACAATAACAAGAAGAACAAGAAGAACAAGGATTGATTGATTGAAAAGGAGAAGGAGAAGGCGCCGCAACGTTAGAAAAAAGAAGAAGAAGAAGAAGAAGAAGAAGAAGAAGAAGAAGAAGAAGAAGAAGAAGAAGAAGAAGAAGAAGAAGAAGAAGAAGAAGAAGAAGAAGAAGAAGAAGAAGAAGAAGAAGAAGAAGAAGAAGAAGAAGAAGAAGAAGAAGAAGAAGAAGAAGAAGAAGAAGAAGAAGAAGAAGAAGAAGAAGAAGAAGAAGAAGAAGAAGAAGAAGAAGAAGAAGAAGAAGAAGAAGAAGAAGAAGAAGAAGAAGAACAAGGATTTACAATAACAGAACATAACACGCACACACACACACAAGGAAGTGAGAGTGAGGGGCTGATGAGACAAGGGTTAACAGACTGGAGCACACGAGACAAGGCAAGACGAGACAACACAATGAGAGGAGTGACACGAACCAGGGAAGGAAAACAGTGATAAAGTCAGGCCTCGGTAAACTATCTTTTTCCCGCCTCTATTCTTAACTTCGATTTCCTTCCCTCATTCAAGTTTAAGATTACATTACGAGTCACGCCACACCAATAAGGCTACACCAGTCAGGCTACACCACTCAATCCTTCAATTTCACCACCGCCACATCAACACCTCAACATCATTATTGGCCCAGAGGCGAGATCGAATGGCATGTATAAGGCGGAGTGAAGCCCTAGCCAGAGACACCAATAGGACAGCACATCACCCCCCTATTCTGTCACCTCTACCCAAACACACCACCAGCCCCCACACCACACCACCGCCCCTCCAGGCACCTACACCACCAATATAAACCTTACACCAACAGGTCCCAAGCTTCCCCCTGCCCCGCCACTGCCTCTCCCTCTTTCCCTCCCTCCTCACCTCGCCTGCCAAGAGTACCTCCGACCCCACATCCCCGACACACAAACCTTCCCCTCCCCTCCCCTCCCCTCCCTTCCCCTTGCCTTCCAGCGACACCATTGTCATCAAGTCTCTCACCAGACGCCCCGCTGCCCTCCCTTCCTTTCTGCTCGCGCGCGTACACACACACACACACACACACACACACACACACACACACACACACACACACACACACACACACACACACACTTTCTCCCCCTTGGGTAGACAACGTGCCGCCTGGATCCAATCAACACAACACACACACACACACACACACACACACACACACACACACACACACACAGCCGCGGTGAGTGGCGCCACATGGCCACGACATCCTTAACGCCCTCCGGGTTGGTGCGGGGCGGCAAAGCGATGCAATCAGAAGCAGGGTCGTCGACCTTATAGGGGGAGATTCGAGGGTGATCGTGTGGCAGGGCTGGCGGGGCTGGCAGGGCAGGCAGAGCCAGGCAGCCGTGCCACGCTCTATCGACCCCGACCCCGCACATTTAAAGTGGCGTTGGGTAGCTAGCTGGTCCTCGAGACCCGCAGTACCCGCCGCCGCCACGCCGCGCAGGGCTGCGCCTGCTGCTGGCGGCACAGGCGCATCAACTCCCAAAGAGGGCACGCACGCACGCATGCACACACAGACACACACCAGCAGGGCTTCTTCAGCCGTGACCTTTCACCTCCTTCAAGACTGATGGTGCAGGATTCAGAGTGCAATTCATCAGACGAACAAAATAACAAGCAATGCCCAGACAACCGACGAACCACGCGTGGTTCACCAAAATACAAGCAGCACCTGACACACCACGGACCACACACAGACACACAATCGCGCCACTCAACAACACCACGTTCCCGCTAAACGTCTCTCGTCATGTAAGCCTCTGCGTGCCAACAAGCCTGAAACCAATGCAACACCAGCACGAGTCCACCACTGCAGAACGATTGAAAGGGGCTCACACTGCAGCACACAGGAGCAGCCCCAGCCAAGGCTTGGGGACAAGCCACGCTCCTCAGCAACAAGCACTGCCTGCACCCTGCCACACGTACGCTGGCCAGGGTCTGTAGGGTCTCGGCAGTTTTGTGAGGCAAGTTCACGTGATAACTGTGGCTCATTACGGCTCGGATTACACTGACGTCAAAGTTATGCAACCGCAGCGGAAGGCGGGAGGACCAGACCGGTCAATGACCCGCGGCAGACCCTCGCAGCGACCCGCCGTGACCCAGGCTGGCGGGAACGCTGCTCGGGTGTCACGGCCGCCGGCCGGGAGGCGCAGAGGGAAAAAGGGAGAGTGGTGTGGGGTGGCAGCTGGGGAGGAACGAAAATGAGGCGAGGAAAACGATGAGAGAATGGAAAGCGAGGAGAATTTTGTTGGAAAGGGAGGGAGACAGGAGAACAACGGAGGGAGGGAGGGAGGGAGGAAGGAAGGGCAAGGAAACAAGTACAGGACAAAGGAATGGAAGGGAGAATGACATGAAAAATGAAGGAAAAGGATATAGGAGGAAAGGAAAGGAGGAATAGAAGAGGCTGAATTAAACAGAGGAAAAAAACGAAAAATAGAGATCTAAAGAAAGGAAAAGGAAGCAAGGGAGACGTGAAAAAGGAGAGAAAAAAGGAAGAAAATGAAAGAGAAATGAAAGACGGAGGTAAAAATAAAAGATGAGTAATAAAGAGGGAAAAAAATGAATGGAAAAATAAGTAAAGAGTAAGAGGAGTGTTAGGTCACGACAGGTCAACACTCTTAACCTCTCTCTCTCTCTCTCTCTCTCTCTCTCTCTCTCTCTCTCTCTCTCTCTCTCTCTCTCTCTCGTCAGGAAAATGTCTGGGCGGTAAAAACTTTAAATTGAGGTTTTGTTTTTCCTCCAAAGAGAGAAAGTGAGAGAGGGAGAAAGTGAGAGAGGGAGAGAGGGAGGGAGAGGAAGGAAATATGGAGAGACGACGGAAAAAAATGGAAGTGGCGGAGAAAATGAGAGAGAGAGAGAGAGAGAGA
>NC_059272.1:392500-397500 GCF_017591435.1 Portunus trituberculatus | reverse complement strand
TGCCTCGGGAGTACACAAATGTTAGCCTTCCAAACAGCTTGAGTTGCAGAAGTGGCTTGATCTCCCCGCCTCAGAAGTGCACCTTAGGAATTAAGCAGAAATATGGCAGAAGGTAACAGACCAAGAGGATTTCAACACATCACAGGGAAGCTGGAGGCGGGCCGGGAGAGCTAAACTGAGAGAGAAAGAGGGAGGGAGAGAGGCAGGTGGAGGGGAAGGACTTACTGCAGTTTACTAGTGAAAGGCAAAGCGAGGAGAGAGGGACACAGGGATGGCAAAAGGAGACGTCATAGGAAGAGATGGGAAAGGTAGCGAGTGTTGTAGAGTTTGCCAAAGGAAAAGGAAGAGGGTTTCAACATACCGCCGGGAGGAGGAGGAGGAGGAGGAGGAGGAAGAGGAGGAATGATTACAGTTTACTAGTGAAAGACAAGACTTCAATGTGACAGAGAGAAATAGAAAGTGATTGTTGTAGTAGTTATTAGAGGAGAGGCAAGAGGGTTTGAACAGCAGAGGTGAAGAAGAAGAAGAAGAAGAAGAAGAAAAAGAAGAAGAAGAAGAAGAAGAAGAAGAAGAAGAAGAAGAAGAAAGAAGAAGAAGAAGAAGAAGAAGAAGAAGAAGAAGAAGGAGTTGTTGCAGGGAGAAAGAAGAGGAAGAGGAAGAGGAGTAGAAGTTGTTAAAATTCACTATTGAAAGACAAGACTTCAATGTGTCAGAGTGAAATAGAGAAAGAGTGTGCTGTAGTGTTGATCAGAGGAAGGACAAGAGGGTTTGAACACATGGCAAGGAGGAAGAGGAGGAGGAGGAGGAGGAGGAGGAATGTAGTGTGTTTTAGAGGAAGGACAGGAGAGTTTCAACACATCATAGGGAGGAAGAGGAGAAAGAATTGCTGCAGCTTACTATACACCAGAGAGAGAGAGAGAGAGACACACACAAGCCGACTTCATCACGTCATAGAAGGCGTTAGTAATTCAACACACACACACACACACACACACACACACACACACACACACACACACACACACACACACACACACACACACACACACACACACACAACAGAAATAAAATAGAAAAAGCTAGAAAAAGAAATGGAAAAAGAGAGGAATTCAACAGAGACACAACATAAATGAAATAGAAAAGGAGAAGGAAATAGAAATGAAATAGAGATGAAATAGATAGAAAGAAAAATAAATAGAAAGAGTTAGTAATTCAACAGAGTCACGACAGAAATGAAGGAGTGTCACTAAGTTTGCTAGAGAAAAGAAGATTTCAACTTGTGAACTGAAGGTGGAGCAGGAAGTGGTGTAGTTTGACCTCTTCAGTACCGGGACGTATTTTTACCTTGGCTTCTGGGAAATGATTAGACGATTTTATTTGAATTAGAAAGGGTCTATGGAGGTTAAAAGATTACTAGCAAGAGTCTTCCTTATCTTAATCCCCACATAAGTTTCTGAAGCTGTACAAAATCAGTAAATAGTAAGCAGAATGAATATGAAAACCCGCCATGGTACTGAGAGGGTTAACACTGAAAGACAAGATCACTTCAACACGTCACAGAGAAAGACATGAAAGGTTACAAGGATTCAGCAAATAAGATAAAAGCGGAGATGAAGAAATGTCAGTAGAATCTACGAGGGAGGAGGAAGATTTGAACAAGTCACAGCAAGGCAGCAAGGCGGGGAGCGGTGAGGTGGAAGGCGAGCTCAAGACGTCATGCAGAGAGACGCAACGCAACACATTACACAGACAGATGGGAAGTGCTGCAGGGCTGACCAGAGCAACCAACACTACACATTCCAGAGATGGGAAGTGTTGCAGGAGTGACCAGAACAACACCAACACTATCTCAACACATTACAGACATGGGAAGTGTTGCAAAGCTGAATACATTACAGAGACAGATAAGAGATGTTGCAGGGCTGACAGAGCAACACCAACACAATCTAGACACAGAAAAATAGGAAATGTTGCATGGCTGACCAGAACAACACCAACACAATCTCAACACATTATAGAGAGATGGGAAGTGTTGCAGGGCTGACCAAAGCGACACCAACACAATCTGAACACATTACAGAGACAGATAGGTGTTGAAGGGCTGACCACAGGAATAGCAACACAATCTGAACACATAATAGAGACACATAGGTGTTGCATGGGTGACTAGAGCAACACCAACACAATCTGAACACATAGACAGATAGGAAGTGTTGCAGGACTGACCACAAGAATAGCAACACCATCTGAACACATCACAAAGGCGGGAGTAACAATTATTTTTATGTAAGAGGGAATAACTGACCAAGAGCAACAAAAAACATAAAAAAGGTCCACTTAAACGCTAGTCCACTTGCAAGAGAGAGTTAACCAAAAGAATGGGATAAATGCCTCGAAACCTCCCTCTTAAATGAAGTCAAGTGACAGGAAGGTGGACATACAGAAGCAGGCAGTGAGTTTCAGAGTTTGCCAGAGAAAGGGATGAATGATTGAGAGTACTAGTTAACTCTCAATATTACTAGTGAAAGGCAAGTCATGGCAGAAAAAAACACACGAGGAAGACAGTGTTGCAGTTTATCAAAAGAAGGGTTGAGGAAGATAAGAGAGAAAAATAAGAATAATAGAAAAAAAAATAAAGAAAGAGAGGGAGAAAAAAGTAAGAGAAAACAAAACGAAGAAAAAACGATAAAAGAAAGAAAGACATGAGGAAGACAAGACACTGTTGCAAAGTTGATCAAAGAAGGTTGGAGAAAGATAAGGAAGAAAAATAAAAAAAGAAAAGGGAGAAAAATAAAAAAAGATAAGAGAAATTAAAGAAAGAGAAAAGAGAGAGGGGAGGAAGAAGTAAGAGAGGAAACAAAAGGAAGAAACACATGAGGAAGACAAGACAGTGTTGCAGAGTTGATCAAAGAAGGGTGAGGAAAAGATGAGAAAAATAAAATACAGATAAGAGAAATTGAAGAAAGAGAGAGGGAAAAAGAAGAAGAAAAATCGAGAAAAGGAAGACAAGACAGTGTTGCAGAGTTGATCAAAGAAGATTACTGGACACTTATCCTCCATTATCTGACTTTTCTCTCGACAGTCTTTGGGGAACTAGCTAAACTTTAAATCGACCTTTTTTGTACAGAATTCCGTTGCTCCTGGCCAGTCACTCTCTCGCACTAACCTTTTCAATACTGGCACAAATTTTTACCTTGAGATTTGTGTACGATTAGGTTTTATTGACATTAGGAAGGGTCTATGGAGGTCAGAAGATTAATGGCCACACTCTTCACTATTTTAACACCTCCAGTTCTGGGACACTTGAGATTTGTGTACCATTAAACGATTTTTTTTTTTTTTATCTTTTTTTTTTTTTTTTTTTTTTTGACATTAGGAAGGGTCTATGAATGTCAGAAGATTAAGGGCCTGAGTCTTCACTATTTTAACCTTTTCAGTAATGGGACACACTTTTACCTTGAGATTTGTGTACCATTAGAAGGTTTTAATGACATTAGGAAGGGTCTATGGAGGTCACAAGATTAATGGCCACACTCTTCATTATTTTAGCACCTTCAGTACTGGGACACAGTTTTGCAAGATTTGTGTATAATTCGATCATTTTACTTACATTAGGAAAGGTCTATGGAGGTCAAAAGATTAAAGGCCTGAGTCTTTTACTATTTTAACCCCTTCAGTACTGGGACACACTTTTACCTTGAGATTTGTGTACGATTAGATGGTTTTATTGACATGAGAGAGAGAGAGAGAGAGAGAGAGAGAGAGAGAGAGAGAGAGAGAGAGAGAGAGAGAGAGAGAGAGAGCGCCTCAGTGTGTCCTCGGAGATTAAAACAAGAAAAAGTAAAAGAGTGTATCAAAGTGTATCGCAGAGGAAAACATCAACATTATCATTGACAGAGAAAACAACACAATCGCGCCACGCCACACACCACACCACACCACACCACACCACACCACACCACTCCACACCACACTAGACCCACACCACGCCACACCCCACCACACCACACCACACTACACCACACCCCAACCACACCACATGACACCAGACCAGACCCACAACACACCACACCACACCACACGACACCACACCACAACACCACACCATACTATACCAACACCACACCACACCACACTACACTACACTACACCACACCACACCACACCACACCACCACACCACACACAACACTACACCACACTATACCAACACCATACCACACTAATCTACACCACACCACACCACACCACACCACACCACACCAGAGGAGAGTGTTGCGCATCTCACCACCAGAAAAAAATAATATATGAAATAAAATAAATAAACTCTAAGAAAAATGGCAAAAAAAATTGAAAAAGACAAAAATAAATCAATAAAATGATAAAAAAGAAACAGGAGAAAAAAATAAATAAAAAATAAATAAATAAACAAATATATAAAGAAAAATGCAGAGTTTATGGGAAGGAATAAACAAAAAAAACTTTACAAATAATATAAATAAAAAATAACCCCAATATTGCAGAGGAACTAAAAATGAAGGAAAAAAATATTAAAAAAACTAAAAACACACAAAACAAACCAGAATTTATACGAGTTTACCAACAAAAAAACGATGTAAAAAGGAGAGAGAGAGAGAGAGAGAGAGAGAGAGAGAGAGAGAGAGAGAGAGAGAGAGAGAGCAGCAGCAGCAACGTGACACGAGAAGAGCGGGTCGGAGCGGCGCGGTGACAGCCAGGAAGGACACAGAAACACATCATTAGCGAGGTGAAATGCATTGCTGATACTGCAACGCACTACCCGGTACAGCTGTCACTGGAGGAGTGTGTGTGTGTGTGTGTGTGTGTGTGTGTGTGTGTGTGTGTGTGTGTGTGTGTGTGTGTGTTGGCAGGCAGGGAGGTAAATGGCGTGGGGAATATAGAGAGAGGGAGAGAGAGAGGATGGAAAGACAGAGAGAGAGAGAGAGAGAGAGAGAGAGAGAGAGAGAGAGAGAGAGAGAGAGA
>NC_059272.1:372500-382500 GCF_017591435.1 Portunus trituberculatus | reverse complement strand
AAGGAAGGAAGGAAGGGAAGGAATGAGGGAGGGAAGGAAGACAAAAAGGAAGGAAGGAAGGAAGGAAGGATAGAAGGAAGGAAGGAAGGAAGGAAGGAAGGAAGGAGGGAGGGAGGGAGGAGGGAGGGAGGGAGGAGGGAGGGAGGGAGGGAGGGAGGGAGGAGGGAAGGAATGAGGGAGGAGGGAGGACAAAAAGGAAAGAAGGAAGGAAGGAAGGAAGGAAGGAAGGAAAGAAGGAAGGAAAGAAGAAAAAAGGAATAAGGGAAGGAAAGAAGGGAGAGAGCAGAGATATTGGGGGAGGACAAAAAGAAGGAAGAAGGGAAAGAAGGAAAGGAAGCAGAAAAGAAGGAAGGAAGGAAGGGCAGACTAGCATAGGACAGGAGAGAGATAAGGAAAAATAAGGCTTGATAGGGGAGGACTGGATAGGAAACTGCAGAATTGGGAAGGTTAGGAGAATACAGAGGAGGATAGAGTAGGATAGGACAAGAGAGAGAGATAAGGAAGGATAGTGAAGGATAGGTGAAGATAAGGCTTGACAGAGTAGGACTGGATAGGACACTGGGAAATGGGGAAGGTTAAGAGAATAGATGGAAGGATAGGTAAAGGAAAGGACAGGAAATAGTAAGGACGAAGTAGAAATGGGGATAGACAGCATATGAAGACAAGGTTTAAGACGTTTAAGATTTGTATGGCAATATCAGAAAGAGTTAAGAGTGAACCCACTACCAGACAGCAAATAGATCTAAATAATACCAAACACCTTGTAACTGGAGTAGGATTCGAAACCTGAGGAACGCCACACCAAGGAGTCAGGCATAAGTAAACGAAGTAACTATCACAATATAGAAATTTACGGCCATATTCAGAGACGCTTTGTTCTCTCACCACGACAATTTTCCAAGACCACAGAGACAACTAGCCGGGTTTTCAAGACAGTTTCTCCTTTGTAATAAACCAGAAATCTTGGCAATCTACCACCAGAACCATAAAAATACTCTTAACCTTTTCAGTACTGGGACACATTTTTACCATGAGTTTTGTGTATGATTAGACCATTTTATTGACATTAGCAAGGGTTTAGGTAGGTCAGAAGATTAATGGCCACAATTTTCACTATTTTAATCCCCTCATGAGTTTCTGAAGTTGTATAAAATCACCAAATAGTAAGCAGAATGAATATGGAAACGCGTCATGATACTCAAGTGGTTTAAAACACGAGTATCTTCAACTGGAGCCCTTGGAAAGCAGTGATGGTGAGACAGCAAAGCGTTTCAAAATACTAGTACAGCGGATCATGGAAACCATTGTGCACTTCATTGTAAAAGCATGAAATTTGGTCTGTATATACTTTAGGACATGCTAATTAATATTAGAAATGGAGGCATCGCAAAAAATGCGAATTTCCAAGATGGCCGCCAAATCAAGAAACTTGCTCAGAGTATTCAGAAGGGTGGAAATCCTTTCGACGATGAAACTTCAGAACTGGTTGTTCTCTTTTCAGGAGACATCATTGACAACTCTGTGACAGAGACACTCTACCAGATTAACCAATCTGGCATTTAGCAGTACAACACATTTGTCAATGAGAGAATCATCAACAGATCAAAGCCGTTGTCAGATCCAATTAAGAGGAACAACTTTCCGCTGATCTCAAGGCCTACAGTTAAGAAAAGCACAGTCCCTACTCAAGTATCTTCTTTGAAGCAAGACTGCAACTTATTTGCACGACTCTACATTGCTAGTCAGTCTCGAGAAGGGTCATTGGAGGAATTCTTTTCTCATGAAAATCAAACCTATCCCCCTGCACTTAGTCAGTTTGGAAAACTGCGTCCTTCAAACAAAAGCCTGCTGTTAAAATGCTTGGAAGACCTGGCAATGCCCAGTGATGCTGCTCCTGAGGTTGTTGCGGTTATGCTAGATGGTCCTGCTGTTGTACACTTTCTGAATCCACAAAATTGCCGGACCTTTGCTGATCTGATGCCAGGGACAAGTGAGGAACTGGTGCAAGACGACAAGTGGCACCAGACAACACAGTTCCAAGAAAGTGGAGTGAATTCCTAAAGAACAGTATGAACAAGACAGAATTGTTCCAATTTCTGTCTGATACGACTGTGTCCCTTGAGGTTGAAGAGCTTATCGTGGTGACATTAGGCACAAGGGCACTGACCAACAAGGAAGATGTTGCTGTTAATGAAATATCACCTTGTACACATGAGGAAGCCGACACCCGCTTGTTGTTGCACACTGCAAATGCTGTCAGACATGGCTATCAAAAGATCTCCATTAGAACCGTAGATACGGACGTTGTAGTGTTGGCCACTGCTCACTTTGCAACCATCAAACCACAAGAATTGTGGATTGACTTTGGAACAGGAAAAACAAGGCGTTTCATTCCTGTACATGAACTAGCCATGACTCTCGGTCCACAGAAGTGCACTGGTCTTCAGCTGTTTCACAGTATTACAGGATGTGACACAGTTTCTGCAATGTATGGTGTAGGCAAGAAAAAGGCCTGGCAACTCTGGCAAACATATGACCGCATCACGACGACATTTGCTAGCCTGTCATCCAACCCTCCACAAGAAATTTCTGACTCGCACTTTGCTGAACTTGAACGTTTTGTTGTATTGTTGTATGACAGAACTTCAGCTAGCACAGAAGTCAATGATGTTCGGCGAGTTCTGTTTACTCAGAAAAGCCGCACGATCAAGAACATCCCACCGACACAAGCAGCCCTTACTCAGCACGTGCGAAGAGCAGTATACCAAGGTGGGCATATTTGGGGCCAGGCGTTAATAGCTCGACCAGAATATCCTGATCCATCCGCATGGGGATGGAACAAGGAGCAGTCTGGCACAAGTACCACCTGGACACCATTGTGGTCGACCTTGGCTCCAGCTTCTGCAACGTGTATTGAACTGTTGTGTTGCGGTTGCACAAAGGGTTGTCATGGTCGATGCAAATGCCGAAGTGCTTCTCTGAAATGCACTGATCTCTGCAAATGTGCAGGTGATTGTTCCAACTGAATGTATAGAAAATTACAGTGGTGCAAACTTAATTGATGTATAGGTATATAAGTTATTTTCGCCTATTGCAGTTAGTCTTCTAAGTATAGTGTTTGGCGTATGTAGACGTCGTCTGGTTTTGAGAATTTGGCAGTTTACAGATGTATATACCTGATATCATAGAAAACTTAGGATAAACATTTTGTAATATGATACATTTGGGTGTTCTGTATGGTATTTCATACATTCATGATGTTCCAGGTTGAGAGTTTTCAAACATGTCCAGCTTTTTAAATGTAGCAGTTAGCCTGTATTGATGTTGTGCTTATGTTGTATTGATCTATAGTGTAAGAAAATATATAATTTGATGTTCATTGTTCGTAGATATAATGTTTGACTGTTTGTTGTTTGTGTTGCTAAGGATTTAGAATGTAATCCTAGAGTTTTGTGAACTGAACAACACAAATCATCTGCCCTGTGTCCTTGCATAGAATGGATGGTAGCAACGCCGTGGGACACGGTCAGTCGCTGCTGCCATCTGTTACCATCTTGAAAAAAATAAACATTTTTCCATGTCAAGCTTATGTAGTACATATGTTTGGTAAAAGAAATGTGTTTTTCTTAATTACAAGTATAATTTCCCAGATATTTATCAGAAAGACATTCAAAATTCGTGTTCCATGAAAAAAATTTCGATTTTCGCATGACCGCCATCTTTGTTTGGCCGCCATCTTTAAAATTTGCTTTTTATCAAATACCTCCATTTCTAAATTTCATTCGTGTTGGATAAAGAATCACCATGCAAAGTCTCTTGCATTTACTCAAAAGTGCACAATTTGGCCATTTTGTGTGTCTCATCCGCTGCACTATACGGGTTTAGAGGAGTCTATGATCAAGAAAAACACAATATTCTTATACTCTGGAACTCCCTGCCTGCTTTTTGTATTTCCAACTTCCAATGACTTGATTACATTTAAGAGGGAAATTTCAATACATTTTTTTTTCAAGAGTGTTTCTCCATTTAATAATGCAGAAATCTTGTCAATCTACCTCTAGAACCGTAAAAACACCCTTAAAAACTCACACAAATTTCAATAAAGCCTTATAAAATAGTAGAGGTGAAGCGAAGAAGTGTTTCAGAATACCAGCCCAGAACTCCAGATATACAAATCACATCTGCTACCAACAAACTCCCATGTCTACCCAGCATCGAACAGTAAACAGAGCTGGATTGCAACCCCGGGGCACGCCAAACTAAGGAGTCAAGAGGCACAGAGCGGGGGAGCCTTTAACATTCCTTACCGAGCCTCTCAACTGCTGACGGTGAAAAGGAAGAAAGTACGAGGGAAGGGACAAACAGGCGGCGGTGACAGACAGGCTGACAGGCGAACAATAGGAAGGAGGAGCGAACATATGAGACAGAGAGAGAGAGAGAGAGAGAGAGAGAGAGAGAGAGAGAGAGAGAGAGAGAGAGAGAGAGAGAGAGAGAGAGAGAGAGAGAGAGAGAGAGAGAGAGAGAGAGAGAGAGAGAGAGAGAGAGAGAGGGTAGCGTCCTCGGACCCCTGCTGTGGAATGTCTACTTCAACGACATCCTGCAGCTCATCCCTGAGGCACACGCCTATGCAGACGACTGCACACTCACATTCGTCTGCGACAGGACCGACAGCCAGGCCACCATCACCAAAATAAACCGGGCCCTGGACACCATCGTCTCCTGGGGGCGGCGTTGGCAGGTCACACTGGCCCCGGAGAAGACCCAGCTCCTCCACATCTCCAGGACACGGCAGACAGACGGTCAGCCTCGCCCACTACCGGCCATCTTCCTTGAGGGCAGAAGGCTGACTCCCCAGCACTCCATCAACATCCTGGGTGTGGAATTTGACGGCGGCCTCACCTTCACCAACCACGTCAAGAAAGTTGCCAGGGACGCGTCCTACAAGCTGGGCTGCATCAGACGCGTGGGGGACGTGCTGGATGCCCAAGGGGTGTCCTCACTCTACAAGGCACAGGTGCGTCCCGTTATGGAGTAAGCACCCCTCACCTGGTCCTCCTGCCCCCCCTCTTACCTCACCGGCCTAGAAAGGGTTCAGACCAGAGCCCAGAGGTTGGTGAGGGTCTGCACGCGGGGCCACGCACCAGACACCTTCCAGCCACTGCAGCACAGGCGGGATGTGGCGGGGCTTTGTATTATGTTCAAAGCACACCCCTCACCTCGCTACTCTGCGCCTCCCTGGACCGCCGCCCCCTACTCAAGCTACACGGTCGGCAGAAAACTCTGAGCACCCACACACGGTGGCTGTAACGTTCAGCAGGACTGAGCATAATATACGCTCCTTCCTGCTATGGTACAGTCGCCTGTGAAACCAGATGGTGCTCAGCACGGACCTGCACCGCTCCACCTCCCTGCACATCTTCAAGTGCCGAGCGAACGAGTGGCTCGCCGACCAGCAGTAGCTGACACGTTACATCAAGGACATATTCATTGTCTCTGTACCACATTACACTGTAAACATCATTATACTATTATTTTTTGTAGACATAGCCATAGATAGCCCTACGCTCGTAATGACTAGGGCTTTGGCATTGTATTATATCTACTGTTTAAATAAAAAGAGAGAGAGAGAGACCAATTTGCTGTCCTTCTCCTATTACTATCATCACACTCTCCCTCCCACTCTCTCTCTCTCTCTCTCTCTCTCTCTCTCTCTCTCTCTCTCTCTCTCTCTAATAGAAGGGCGGAGTGATGGGGCAAGAGAGAGAGAGAGAGAGAGAGAGAGAGAGAGAGAGAGAGAGAGAGAGAGAGAGAGAGAGAGAGAGAGAGGAGAGGAGAGGAGAGGAGAGGAGAGGAGAGGAGAGGAGAGGAGAGAGAGGAGAGGAGAGGAGAGGGAGGAAGGGAGAGCAAGGGAGGGAGAGGGAGGGAGGGATGGGAGGAAAGAGGAGAGCAAGGAGAGAGAGGGAGGGAGGAGAGGAGGGATGGGAGGAAAGAGGAGAGCAAGGAGAGAGAGGGAGGGAGGGGCGGTATTCCCTTACTTGTCTTCTCCCCAAACAATGTCACCACGCCCAGAGAGAGAGAGAGAGAGAGAGAGAGAGAGAGAGAGAGAGAGAGAGAGAGAGAGAGAGAGAGAGAGAGAGAGAGAGAGAGAGAGATACTGCCAAAGGAAATACAAGCAAATAAACAAACAAATAGACATGAAAGACAGACAAATATAGACAGACACACACACACACACACACACACACACACACACACACACACACACACACACACACACACACACACACACAAACAAACAAACAAATACAAACAAACACACACACACACACACACACACACACACACAGAGACTGTTTCACATGCGCCCGGTAGCTCAGTGGTCAGAGCGCTGGCTTCACAAGCCAGAGGACCTGGGTTCGATTCCCCGGCCGGGTGGAGATATTTGGGTGTGTCTCCTTTCACGTGTAGGTGGTGTTCACCTAGCAGTGAGTAGGTAATGTACGGGATGTAAATCGAGGAGTTGTGACCTTGTTGTCCCGGTGTGTGGTGTGTGCCTGGTCTCAGGCCTATCCCAAGATCGGAAATAATGAGCTCTGAGCTCGTTCCGTAGGGTAACGTCTGGCGGTCTCGTCAGAGACTGCAGCAGATCAAACACACACAAACAAACAAATACACACACACACACACACACACACACACACACACACACACACACACACGCACAAAGACAGACAGACACACACACACACACACACACACACACACACACACACACACACACACACACACACACACACACACACACACACACACACACACACACACACACACACACACACACACACACACACACACACACACACACACCTTGAGCTCCCTGCAGGGCACGGACACCACCACGAGCTCCTCGAGAGTGGCGGTGCTGTCCCGGGACAGGGCGCGGGACCTGCGGCGCGGCGTGGACCGTGGGCTGGCCCTGGGTGAGGCCCTTGGGGAGGCTCTTGGGGAGGCCCTCGGAGACGCCCTGGGGGACCCCCTAGGCGAGGAGCGGGGGCTGGAGCGCGGGGACACCATGGGGCTGCCGCCAAGGTCATCGCCCAGGTAGGTGAAGGGCGCCAGACTCTCCCCGACGGTCAGCCCCAGCGACGCCCGCACGTCCATGTCCTGCGCCACCATGGGCGGCGGCCACTCCACCATGGGCGGCGCCAGCAGCACACTGCCTAGCGCCTCTCCAGATCGGGGGGCGCCGCGCTGCGTGCCCGCGGCGCCACCTGCCTCGGGTGACGGCGTGCGGGCGGCGCCGCTCTCATGCCCAATGGTGCCCAGCGACCTTGGGCCTCGCCAGCCTCGCGCCGCCCCTGCCGCCCCTGGCAGGACGCGGCGCCACCACTGCGCCCCTGTCACCTGTCACCTGTCACCTGTCACCTGTCACTGTCACTTTCCGTGCGCTGCAACACTGCGGAACTTGAGGCAACACCTCCACCCTGTAACAACCACCACCTTTAACTCTCGCCACCACGATCCCCACAACACCACAACGCAGCTCACCACCACGCAAAACACCCCACAATGCAACGCACAACCACCACCATCACCATCACCACTACCCTTCCCGCTAACAAACAGAACTTTCTCACGCCCTTTCCCCTCAAAAAAAAAAGGTTAATCACCCTTGTCACCATCTTCATCACCATCATTATCATTTTGCAAGTCACACTTTCACGGAGGAACGAGACACATTTCCGTGGTGGCTGCGACAGAGACTAAGGCCAGTATTCTCAAACACTTCTCTGCTTCACCTTCACTATTTCAAGAGGCTGTATTTAAATCTACACCAGTTTTTAAGGTGTTTTTACGGTTGTAGAGGCAGGGTGACAAGATTTCTACCTCATTAACTGTAGAAACACTATTGAAAATCTCCGCTAATCATCTCTGTGGCCTTGGAAAATAGTCGTGATGAGAGAGCAAAGCGTTTTTAAGATGTTTTTACGGTTCTAGAAGCAGAGTGAAAAAATTTCTACCTCATTAACTGTACAAACACTATTGAAAATCTCCGCTAATCATCTCTGTGGCCTTGAAAAATAATCGTGGTGAGAGAGTAAAGCGTTTCTGAATACAGCACTGAGACTGATGCATATTTTGAGGCAGATCCCGGGACTTATACGTGGCGTGGGTAAAGCCTTTGAGTGAGGCGTGTGAGGGATGAGGAGGGAGGCGGACAGCGGGTGACGGAGTGGACGGTAAAAGGCAGAGTGAGAGAAGGAAGAAAGAGAACGAGAAGGGAGAGTGGGAAAGGAGCGGTGAGAGGCGAGCAGTAACGCGTGAAGGAGGCCAGGAGACGATCAGCGAGCCAAGGAGTGTGACGGAAAAGAGGATTACATAAAGGATCACGTAAGATACAGGATTACAAGGAGACACGAGTAGGATACGGCCGAGGATTGGAGGATTATAGACGATGGAGTAGGATCAATAGGAGAGGGGCAGGATTACAGGACAAGAGGCAGGATTAGAGGACAGGACGGAGGTGTATTGAACGTGAAATTGGCTTGAAAGCTACCATAGAGAATTGAGAAGGAAAATAGGATTACAGAAAAGAAGAGAAGGATTAAAGGATACGTAATGGAGATTTTTACCTTGAGATCTGTGTACGATTAAACACCATTTTATTGACATTAGAAAGGGTCTATGGACGTCAGAAGATTAATGGCCACAGTGTTCACTATTCTAATTCCCCACATTAGTTTCTGAAGCTGTATAAATTCACCAAATCGTTACCAGAATGAATATGGAAACGTATTATGGTACCGAAGGGATTAAGAGTATTTTCAGGGTTAAGGATTAGATACAAAAATAGGGAATTGGATTAAAAGTTATCATAGAGAATTGAAGAGAAAGAATATTGGATTACAGGAAAGAAGAGAAGGATTAAAGGATTCGTAATGAAGATGGAAAGCAGGATTACATGAAGAGTTGAGGATTGAAAGACAGTTGAGAATTAGAGACAAAAATAAGAAAATGAATGAAAAGTTTTTATATGGAATTGAAGAGGAAGAAAAGTAGTAAGTGAAGGATTAAAGGATTCGTAATGAAGATGGAGAGAAGGATCACATAAGGAGTTAAGGATTGAAAGACACGATAAAGGATTAGAGGCAAAATATAGGATTATTGGACAAAAGAGAAGGGAGAGAAGGAAAGATGCACAAAACAAAAGAATTAAAGAATAAAGAATTGGGTTAGGAAAAAAGAAAAGAAATATTACGATCTTGTGAAAAAAAAATTTGATTAGAGTTATTTTTAGCTTTGCGTGCGAAAAATTAAGATTACATGAGCGAGAGAGAGAGAGAGAGAGAGAGAGAGAGAGAGAGAGAGAGAGAGAGAGAGAGAGAGAGAGAGAGAGAGAGAGAATTACTTTGAGAAAATTTAAATTCACAAACTTTCCATCACAACCACCATCACCACCACGACCACCAGCACTATCACCACCACCACCATCACCACCACCACCACCAGCACCACCACTACCAGAGCCACTAACACTGCCACTACCACCACCACTACCACCAGCACCATCACCATCATTTCCCTGCATGTCACTCTCTTTCGACCTCCCTTCCTCCTCCTCCTCCTCCTCCTCCTCCTCCTTTTCACTTCACTGTCATGGAGGAAATTGCGCTGTTTCCCTCCTCGATTCCCCTTTCTCTTCCTTCCTCTTCTTCTCTCCTCCTCCTCCTCCTCCTCCTCCTCCTCCTCCTCCTCCTCCTCCTCCTCCTCCTCCTCCTCTTCTTCTTCCTTCCTTCGCTTCCTCCCTTCACAACTTGCGAAGAGAAGAGATGAAAGGGGAGATAAAACAAGGAACATGAAACTGGAGGAGGAGGAGGAGGAGGAGGAGGAGGAGGAGGAGGAGGAGGAGGAGGAGGAGGAGGAGGAGGAGGAGGAGGAGGAGGAGGAGGAGGAGGAGGAGGACTCAATTTGTTCCTGGTATCTCTCAAACTTGCAACTT
>NC_059272.1:367500-370000 GCF_017591435.1 Portunus trituberculatus | reverse complement strand
ATACATATTCGTCTTCATTATCCTCCTCCTCCTCCTCCTCCTCCTCCTCCTCCTCCTCTCATTAAAATTTTATCTTCCTGCCTCCACTCTCCTTTTTATACAAAGGAATACAAAGGAAAGCCAAACAGCAACAGACTTGTTGGTCCTTTCGAGGCTGTTTGGTAACTACATCTAACTGGCTACAGATAAGAGAGACAGGACAGTACAGGAGAAGGCTCCTCCCCACCCACCACTCCCTCCAGCTTTCGCTGGCATGGAAAATAGCTTGGAAAAGAACCATGCAGTGTGGAAAAACTGACATGGAATTTTCACAGGAAAGGATGAAAGGAGATTCTATTATTCACCCTACGGTGAACTCTACATATCTATCTATAAGAAGGTTACACAAAATAATAGACATACTAATATCATGTTTAATTATTCGGACAAGAAGAGAGCTTGTTGGGGGTTATCCTTTAAGTATTTATCAATTTTGTTTTTGAATGATGCAATGGAAGTACTGTTTACTATTTCTGAAGGAAGCTTATTCCAAACGTTAACAATTCTATTAAAGATAAGTGCTTTGCCTCGTGGGTTTTAAAGCGTTATGTTGTAATTATAAATCCATTATTCCTTGTTATGGTGGAATGATCAATGGTGAAATATTTATTTACATCAAGGTTGTTGTATCCCTGAAAATTTTTGAAAACTTCGATTAGGTCTCATCTTATCCTGCGCTTTGTTAAGCTGAATAAATTTAATGCTTCCAGTCGTTCCTCATACGGCTTGTTTCTCAATTTTGGAATCATCTTGGTCACTCTACGCTGGATCTTTTCCAGTTTTTCAATGTCTTTTCTGTAATATGGTGACCAGAACTGCACACAGTATTCGAGCTGAGGACACACCAATGAGTTATATAAAGTAAGGATAACTTTTTCTGATTTAAATTCAAAGGTTCTTCCAAAGAACCCAACTCATTTATTTGCATTCTTTACTGCTTCTGTGCAGTGTTTGCTCGGCTTGAGATCTTTAGACACCACAACACCAAGATCTTTTTCATTCTCAGCACTTGCCAGAGGTACATTATTCATTACGTATTTTGCTTGAACATTGTTACTTGCAATGTGTAGGACTTTACACTTTTCTATATTGAATTTCATTTGCCATTTTTCTGCCCAGCGTGTCAGTTTATTTAAGTCACACTGTAGTTCTTGCCACACTACTGAAGTAAGGCTGATTGGTCTGTAATTAGCTGGAAGTGATTTATTTCCTTTCTTGAAAATGGGCGTGACATTTGCTAGCTTCCACTCCTGGGGGACTTTCCCTGCTTGTAAAGTTTTATTGAATATAATCGTGAGTGGTTTTACGAGCTCGTTTTTCGGTTCTTTGAGAAGCCTGGGTGATATCTTGTCTGGTCCAGGTGTTTTGTTTACGTTCATGCTGTTCATGACTGTGAGGATTTTCTGTAACTATGAAGTCAGGTTTTGCCTTGTGCCTGAGGCTCTGGCATGGGCAGGCTGTTCTGGACATCTTCAGTCGTGAAGACTGTTGAGAAGAATCTATTTAGGACGTTTGCCATTTCAACTTCGTTATCTATTTGGTTTCCGTTTTCTGTTATCAGTGGACCAATTGTTGAGGCTAAAACTCTTTTGGATTTTACATAACTGTGAAATTCCTTTGGGTTGGTTTTACAGGAGTTTGCGATCTGAGCTTCTACAGATTTTTTGCTGCTTTTTATTAGCTTTTTTTGCTTCTCTAAGCAATCTGTAGTGCTCTAATTTATCATTATTATGTTGTGTTATTTTGTATTTGTTGTATGCTTCTTTCTTTGCTAGAAGACAGCTTCTAATTTCATTATTCCACCATTTCGGTTTGGTGTTTAGTATTTTCCTTCTGTTTCTTAGTGGTATACACATCTTAGCTGTATCATTTATCTTTTCAGCAAACACCTCCCATGTCTTATCTACATCTGGTGTTTCCAGCAGTATATTCCAGTCAATGGATGCAAGCTGCATACGGAGTCTTGTGTAGTTTGCACGCCGATAGTCTGGCACTTTTTCTTTACTTTCATTCACTTTTCCTTTGTCAAAATTTATGGTGAATTTTAAGATGCGATGATCGCTGGAACTGAATTCTGGTCCAATTTCCACATCTTTGATAGTATTCTCATCATTTGTTAGTACAATATCGAGGATATTGATACCTCTTGTTGGATGCTTGATGTGCTGGTGGAGAGAGCTTTCAAGTATGCTATTGTACAGCTGCTGGCCAGCGTGAGCAGTCAGTGGTTCGCCCCACCTTGTGACTGGGAGGTTTAAGTCCCCCATAATTATGCAATTGTTTGCGCAGCAAATGTCCGCAATTTGTTCATACAATTGTTCGTCTGTGGCGGGTGACTGGGCTGGAGGACGATAGACGAGACCTAATATTATTCTTCGGGATTTATTTTCTATATGAATGAAATTGGCATCTATGTTTGCAATGGTTGAAGTTTGCATCACACGAGCACGAAGATTACTTT
>NC_059272.1:317500-347500 GCF_017591435.1 Portunus trituberculatus | reverse complement strand
GAGAGAGAGAGAGAGAGAGAGAGAGAGAGAGAGAGAGAGAGAGAGAGAGAGAGAGAGAGAGAGAGAGAGAGAGAGAGAAAAGTAAAAGGAAGGAAGGAGGAGGAGGAGGAGGAGGAGGAGGAGGAGGAGGAGGAGGAGGAGGAGGAGGAGGAGGAGGAGGAGGAGGAGGAGGAGGAGGAGGAGGGAGGGAGGAAAAAACGAACCACTTCACTCCACTTACCTACTCCACTTGGCGGCTCCACTCCCTCTCCTTTCCCCTCCTCTCCCTCTCTCTCCCTCTCACCTGCGGGAAAAAAACAACACGGGACTTCAAAACAACAACAACAAGAGCGAGGATAAATATAGTTCTTGTTTGACGATAGATTAAAATGTTCAGTTTTATTTGTCACGAAGGAAAAGAAATACTGGATTAATTAGGTTTTAGGGGGGGGAGAGAGAGAGAGAGAGAGAGAGAGAGAGAGAGAGAGAGAGAGAGAGAGAGAGAGAGAGAGAGAGAGAGAGAGAGAGAGAGAATCTGTAACTGTGTAATGAGGAGGAGGAGGAGGAGGAGGAGGAGGAAATACATTTATCTCACTATATCTACTTATTTATTATCATGAATCTCTCTCTCTCTCTCTCTCTCTCTCTCTCAAACCTTCACACACACTCCTCCTCCTCCTCCTCCTCCACCAGTGCATTTACTCACTCCAATATTAAACAACATGAATCACCACGTCACAACACCACAGAGCCTTTTTCCTCTCTCTTCTCTCTCTTTTCTTCCTGTTCCATGCAAGAGGAGCCCTGGGGAAGAGTAACCAATTATCTATAGGGAAAATAAATACAATAAAATGTCCCACCAAGATGCCTGGCTCAGAAAATCAAAGGCCAATATTAGAGAAATGTCTTGAATCTACATGTGGTGTGTTGGTTTTGGTGCGTTCTAGTTGAAAATGGCATGCAAAAATAGGAGTTCTTGAGGATCATGTCACGATTAGCACACCCTCCAGCTCACCTTGCTTCCCAGCTCGCCATTTGAAGCTCTCTCACTCAGCTGACATGTGTGTGCGAAAATATGATAGACAAAACAAGTGTAATTCTAACTTTAATCTAGTCTAACCTAATGAAACCTAACCTAACCTAACATAACATAACCCTAGCTTTATCCTAACCTAACCTAACCTAACCTAACCTAACGTAACCATGACTTTAACCTAACCTAACATAACCCTAACTTAAACCTAACTCAATGTAACCCTAACTTAAACCTAACTTAACGTAACCCTAACTTCAGCCTAGGTTAGGTTAGGTTAAAGTTAGGATTAAGTTAGTTTTGGTTATATTTTCCTTCACACGTCATGTCAGGCAAGTGAAAGAGCTGTGAAGGGGGGGCTGGGAAACAAGGAGGAGCTAGAAGGTTCGCTGTTCTTGATGTGTTCTGTTCTTGGTTCTCATTCCTCTTCTTATCTCTATCTTCTTCTTCCTTGTCTACACATTGATAGGTGTCAAGTAAAGTATTAACACTGTCAGTCATTTTGTTCACCTTTCACAGACTCATCAAGGCAAGAGCTCTCATTATTTCCTTCTCTTTCTTTCCTTTACCTCAGTCTTGCCTCTCCTCTATCACCTCCTTCCCACCTCAGCACAGTGTTCACTTTTATTACTTTAACTCACACTTGTCTCTCCTTTCCTTCCTCCTTTTCCTCCTCAGCACAATGTTCACTTTCATTACTTCTATTCACACTTGTTTCTCCTTCCTTCCCTTAAGGAAACCCCTTCAACTCTCCACCCACTCCACACACACACACACACACACACACACACACACACACACACACACACATTTAACAGGCAGAGAAATAAGGACTGTGGTTTGAGACACCTCATCAAGCTGGAGCACAGTAAGTAGTGGCATACCACAGGGTTCAGTGCTGGCACCAATAATGTTCCAATATATATTAATGGTATACAAGAGGGCTTGAGTGGCTACATAAATTTGTCTTCAGATCATACAAAACTCTTGAGAGTAATAAAGAGCAATGAAGACTGAATGGAATTGCAGAGAAATATTGACAAGATCTGGGAGTGGAGCCAAGAGTGGAAATTAGAATTTAATGGCAAGAAATGCCATGTGATGGAAAAGGGTAAAAGTAATAGAAGACCTACATAGGAATACAAAATGGGAGAAGAGATTATAAAGAAAAGGAAGGAAAAGAAAGACCTGGGAGTGGTTATACAAGACACCCTGACCCCAGAAAGACACATAAATGGATTATTTGCTTCAACATACAAGACACTAACAAAAATGAGGATGGTGTTGAATTATATGGATAAGAGTATGGTGAAAAAGATCATAACCACTATGATAAGATCTTGACTATGCAGCAGTGGTGTGGTCACAACACGTGCAAAAGGATATCACAAAACTGGAAAGAGTCCAAAGGACTGCTACAAAGATGCCAGAGAATGACCTTCCCTATGAAGAAAGACTGAAGGAAATGGGACTACCAACTTTAAAGGATAGAAGGGAGAGAGATCTAATAACAATGTATAAGATAGTAAATAGTAAATTATAGGGAAAAGATAGACAGACAAGACCTGGTATCACTGACTGAAGATGGAGATAGAAAGACAAGAGGACACTATCTCCAAGATCATGAATAGTCAGTGTTTGAGGAACATTAAAGAGTTTAGTTTTCCACATAGGACAGTGGACATCTGCAATGGCTTGCGAGAAGAAACTGTAACAGCAGAAAGTGTGCATAAATTAAAGAAAAAATTGGATAAAAGTAGATATGGAGATTGGTCACTATAAGCTCTGCTCAAATCCTGTAACATACAACACTGGAGACTGCAATTTCAGTGGACCTTTTTTTCTAATATATTTTTCTTGCCTTTGGCAGTTCTCCCTCTTAAATAAAAAAAAAAGTAAATACAACTAAGTAAATACACACACACATTCATACTATTAGTCCAGTCAAGCAGCATAGGAAGGGACAGTCTTGTGGCCTGCTCTACACACTCATCAAGTTTAAGCACAACACAGCCATCCATAGACTTCCACCACATCATATACTGCACCCCTTCATAATGGTCATAATAAGACTGTTCTCTTTACACTCTTCCACCACACCACATCCTAATGTCATATATTGTGCCCCTTCGAGACTGTTCTCTTTACACTCTTCCACCACACCACATCCTAATGTCATATATTGTGCCCCTTCATAATGAGACAGTTCCCTTCCCTGCACCTACTCCACTCCCAAGGCTACAGTAGATGCAGGCTGCTTTCCACACAGTGCCTCACACCCCTACCAGCTCCACATGTCACTCGATCCCACCACGTGCACCTTCATTCCATCACAGGGATTGACAACACACTTACTAACTGAATAACACTCTCAAGAAAGGCTAGCCATGTGTGACTGGGGGGACAAGCGGCGTGGTGCTACTGAGAATGTTGATGTTAAAAGCGTTATCTTAGACGGCAAAATTAAAGAAGTGCAAAATATTGATTTAAAGCTCATTCATGTATAGTGTAATATATGTATAAATAATAAACAAGTGTATTATATTCAACGCCACATTTTCAATACTTTCGGGGGGAGTCATTTTAAGGTTTCATCCGTGTCAATTTATCTCTCACTATGCCACTGTGTGTGTGTACAGGTTAGCATGCCTCACTCACACCCAAAAAAGCTGTGTCTGGCCCTATGCTGAGCAAAGGTGGACCAGGCTTGGAGTTACAACAAAGGGAACATGAGCAAAGTTCTTAGTATCAGTAGCCACGATAGAAACAGAAATAATGGGTTCAAGCTTGAGAAATTCAGGTTTAGAAAAGAAATGGGAAGACTGTGGCCTTTAATATTCCAACCTCCATAGACCGTTCCTAATGTCACGGTAAAAATGCGTCCCAATACTGAAGGGATTAAAATGGTGACGACTGTGGCCATTAATCTTCTGACCTCCACAGACTCTTCCTAATGTCAATAAAATGGTCTAATCGAACACAAATCTAAAGGTAAAAATGTGTCACAGTACTGAAGTCTTAAAGTGGTATAGGGGTTACAACAAAGGGGACATGAGCCAAGTTCTTAGGATGAGACAGGATAGAACCAGACATGATGCATTTAAGCTTGAGAAATTCAAGTTTAGGAAAGAAATGGGAAGGAAGTGGTTCTCTAACAGAGCGGCTGATCAATGGAAGGGACTCAGTGGTCATGTTGTTAGTGGTGAGTCAATAGGGAGCTTTGACAGAACATTAGACAAATTTATGGATGTGGATGATAGATGGAATTAAGTAGCTTTGTTTACACAGGGACTGCCACGTGTAGGCCTGACAACACAGCCTCTTGCAGCTTCCCTCATTGTATTAGGTTCTTATGTTCTTCCACACTTACCACCACTCATGCATTGCCTCAAACTACAGTAAGGTGTCTCTCTTGTACTGCCTCAAAACAAGGAATTCCACTGTACTGTCTTAACCTCTTCAGTACCACGACACATTTTCATATTTTTACTATTTGGTGATTCTTTATAGCTTCAGAAACTTATGTGGGGATTAATGTAGTGAAAACTCTGGCTATTAATCTTCTGACCTCCATAGACCCCTCATAATGTAAATAATATCGTCTAATCACACCGAAAACTCAAGGTAAAATTGTCCCCCCAGTACTGAAGGGGTTAAACAGGAACATTTCACTAGTACTGTTTCAAGCAATACTAGAGTGCTTACAATATATGAGTAAAATATTAAAGGTGTGGCAGTCTACATGGATGCTCTGTGACAATTCCATAAGTTAGATTACTAAGAGACAGTTTTGTATTAAGTGTATAGAGAATGGTGGATGTGCTTGTCCTCAGTCCTCAGTGTCACTAGTTACAGTGTTTGGTGTGGCCAGTACAGCAGGTGATGCTTCACTGCACCTGTGTGGCCACTGACTCTGGTGCTGAGCCACTGTACCACCACTCCACCACTCCAGCCATCCCCCAAACAGTCACAGTGCCCACAGTGTACAATGTTCATTTATTTCTTCAGAGCAGCAAGCACATTTGTTTCTTGTAACTTGTCGTCAATTGTGTCATCATTGTGAACACTTCAATGGCTCACCTCTCCAGGGATTCCCAGTTTGGTGTAAGAGGTTCTAATCAAGTTTAAGTACAGAGAGTGCTTTGATAACAGTATCTAGCCAAGACAAACACATCGCTGCCCACAGCTCACAGAGGCAAGGGACTGATGCACAGCTGGCACCGAAAGGCAAAGGTTAGCTTTAGGAAACCTGTTTGTTTAGACTTAGTTCTGATAAACACCTGGGTGCAATGACTCACACACCACATGTAATCTGACCTAACCCTAAACCATCAGGAGCAGTGGTTCCCAACCTGTGGTACACCAAAGCCTTCCAGATGGTATATGAACACTTTCAGGAACTTATGTGATTTTTTGTTAAATTAAATTCATTCAATTTTCAGACAAATGCTTACTGCCTTAAACAAGACAATCAGGCATCGATCAGCTGGTGGAGAAGAAACAGATGCATCACTCGCACTGGACTGAGTTGTGTTCCTTGTTGTTAGTCCATTTGTGTGTTCTACTTGTGAATAAATTGATATATATCTGCTGGAATTGAGTTTTTCTGGAACTAGGTGGTACGCGGGAACTGCTGACTGTACCACACCTCACGGTGGTACTCACTCAGGGAGAGTTTGGGAACCACTGATTAAGAGTGTCCACCAGGTCCTGTGTGTGTGTGTGTAATTCACCTCGGTTATCTGCTGGTCACCCAGCCAGTCTTCCCCATTACGGAGCGAGCTCAGAGCTCATAGACCGATCTTCAGGTAGGACTGAGACCACAACACACTCAACACACCTGGAAAGCGAGGTCACAACCCCTCGAGTTACATCCCGTACCTATTTACTGCTAGGTGAACAGGGACCCCACATTAAGAGGCTTGCCCATTTGCCTTGCCGCTTACCGGGACTTGAACCCGGCCCTCTCGATTGTGAGTCGAGCGTGCAACCACTACACTACGCGGTGTGTAAGTGTGTATGTGTGTGTGTATGTGTGTGTGTGTGTGTGTGTGTGTGTGTGTGTGTGTGTGTGTGTGTGTGTGTGTGTGTGTGTGTGTAACTTTTTATATATTTGCCACAGGCACAGAGCACATAGACTGATCTTCGGGTAGGAATAAGACCACATCACACACCATACACCGGGACAGTGAGGCCACAAGCCCTCAAATTACATCCCATACCTACTTACTGCTGCGTGAACGGGGGCTATACATCAGAGGTTCACTTATTTACCTCATGCACTCAAGATTCAAAACCAGGTCTTCATGGTTGTGAGCTGAGTGTGCTAACCACTATACTACATGGTGTGTGTGTGTGTGTGTGTGTGTGTGTGTGTGTGTGTGTGTGTGTGTGTGTGTGTGTGTGTGTGTGTAAAAAAAAGAAAAAAAAAAAAGTGCTGGCTGAGACTGACATTATACAAGTGATGTGTGTTGAGGCCTGTTGTTGTGGTGGTGGTGGTGTTTTTTTTATACCGTGTGAGCTTTTCATGGGAATTTATGGTCTAAAGGGGATACATTTTGGGGTACCTCCTATCTCAAACCCTACCTGCTAGGAAACCATTGCCCTGAGTGAGGAAGCCCAACCTACACTCGGACCATGGACAGGATTCAAACCCATGCACTTGGAGACCCCTCGGACCCCAAAGCACGCATAGTTCCACTGCACCACGGCAGTTCTCAAATTTTAACAAGTGTGAAGGCCGCCACAAGAGTTGTTAGGTGGGAAGGAAGAGAGTAGGGGTTCTCTGAGTGTTGCTGCTATGCTGTCCAGAATTACCAGACAGTTATGTTGCTCAAATAAGCTTCATACATAAGATAAGGGTCCATATTCTGAAACACTTCTCTATTATTTTCAAAGTGTTCTAGTTGAAGTTACACAGAGTTTTAAAGGAGTTTCTGTAATTCCAATACCAGTTAACAAGGTTTCTGCATTACTAACATGACAAATTACCTTTACAACTCATCTAATTCTCTCTGTGGCCCTTATAAATGATCATCATGAGAAAGGAGAGTATTTCTGAATATGACATAAGATGTGACAAAATAAATTGGTAAGCAGTACAGTATACATCAATTGCCTCACAACAAGCCCAGAATAAAACAAATGTTGGCAGCATCAGTCTGAGCATCTTCCATCTCACAGCCCAGGTCACGCTTTCCTTAATACACTCCATCACACATCGCATATTGTGTTCCTTCTGGCCTGTGAGATGCCAATGTACATCATGCCTCTGTGTAAGGAAGGCCTTCACTCTGACCACCTTGACTACACACCCACAAGCCTGAAATCTGTTCCAAAACTCTTGACAGAAATCCTGTGTCTCAACTTAATCCGTATCAGGAAGACAACACCATGGTTTCTCTTCAGCAGTCCAGCTCCAGGGCCGGCAAACACACCTCCCATCAACTCTTGCACACCAACAATGCTGGAGACAGAGTAGTAACAGCAGACAGAGGCACGGCTGCATCAGAACCAAAATAACCCAGTTTTAAATTGATCTCTTATTGACCGTCGAATTTAAAAAAAAAAGGCGAATGCTGATATGTATCAAAATGTTTAATATCAGCGCCAATAATCGGTCAATCCCTAATATGAATACATCACCTATTATTCATTCATAACTTATGGTTTTATGAAGTAGCATTTCTGATCAGTGCTGCAGGCCTGATCAAATGGCCCTGCAGTTTTTATATGGTCCAGAGTATAGAGTTTGGAGGTTCCCCAACCTGGACCAGAGCAAAACCTTGAGAGAGGCATGACAGGTGATAGCAAGTAACAAGGCCACAGCCACACAGCAGATGAATGACACCACAGACAACAAAGCAGATCAATGACAACCTGACTAACACACCTCACTCACTCCTCCATTCCCTCACCTCACTCCACAATTCCATCCACTACAACAAACTACAATGACACCAAACAGTAAAGACAAACCCAGAAAACAGCAAGAATAACACACAGGCCATTTACCCACCACAGCCTGCCAAGGAATCAATAGCTATCCCATTCCCTCAACCTGCTCTGTGACTCCCTTTATCGTAGCGAGAGATAACAGACCAAATTAACTAAAATGCAGCCCGTAACGAAGCAGGAATATGTACCAGCTTGTCTAGTGTTCCGCCTACTCCATTACCCAAAACTGAGCATTACAACTGAAATACGCCTAAATCAACTGGAAAAACACATTATAACCAGCACATAACCCCAAGAAACACATGAGGTAGATAACAGCTCGTCCATCCACCCACAACACACACACACACATTCGTTCTCTCGCTCTTGTCCACATCTTGCTATCATCACAGTTACCTTTGGGGTTTGAATCAGCTCCATGGCGCCCTCACTCCCTCCTGGTGGCAAGGCTTTACTGGGTAGCTGGCCACGGATGACACGAGCGGCACAGATGACACACTGGCAGTCACACAACAAATCAGTCAACCAAACGTCATCAACAGTCACTCCTCCTCCTCTTCTTGTTCCTCCCACCTGTCCGTGTTCCTTAATAATAAAATCGTGATGAATATTCATTTCCGGGATATTAATTGTATCTCATGTGTTGTTTATTATTCTCCTTTATTCATTGGGTGGCATAGCATACATGTCAGGGGTTTGGTTCACGGTGAAAGGCTGTGTTAACAAAAAATGAAAAACTCCGCCCCCCTGTGTTAGTGTGTAAACAAGCAGACGATGGAGGGAGGCGGTTCAGAAGTTCATAATACACAATACAATATAATACACCACAATACACACATTACTAATACACGAATAAGCTCTTGGGAAAATGTGGAGATAGAATGCTACAGAATAGTGACCAGTTGAGCGACGGAAGATATGTGGATGTTCCGTTATAAAGACGAAACTCCATATAGATAAGGAAAGGGTGTATGAAAGATATCACGCATCTTAAAGGATAATGCGAGGTGTTTTAGCAGTTATGATGATATATATATATATATATATATATATATATATATATATATATAGAGAGAGAGAGAGAGAGAGAGAGAGAGAGAGAGAGAGAGAGAGAGAGAGAGATTGGGTAAGAGAGTGTTGATACATGGTACATTAGAGGTTTCATAACAATTGCAACATCTTGTAACTTACAACACTAAATACTAGTTGAGTAGTTTACTTGAGTTTGCCCCGCCACATATCCATTTTTTTTTTTTTTTTTTGTGATAGTGAAGATTGAGCAGCAAGTTAGGGACTAAGAGAGGGAAGAGGAGGAAGGTAATTAAGGTGGTGGTGGTGGTGGTAGTAGTAGTAGTAGTAGTAGTAGTAGTAGTAGTAGTAGTAGTAACAATGACGATAGCAACAACAACTATCACTCCTACTACTCCGACTACTACTACTACTACTACTACACCCATGAAAACCGTACTACTTTCATCCTTTTTGCTAGTTTATAAAGGTTTACAATAAGACAACCCATTGCATCTCTTCCCAATACCCGCCAGCAGACTGTTCTACTCCTTTACTGTCTGCCACACTGTTGGACTGAAGGAACGGGCCACAGTTCCAGCGCTGTTTATGACACAATCCTTATCTCCTGCCCTGATATATTCATCCTGTGAAAGTATCTGGCAATGGGTTATATAGTAGTATTCTGAAACGCTCTCCTCTCTCACACGACTATTTTCCAAAGCTACAGAGATGATTATCGGGGTTTTTAAGAGTGTTTCTCAAAATAAAGATGTAGAAATCTTGTCATTCTGCTTCTAGAATCATAAAACCTTAAAAAACGCTCTTCTCTTTCTCACCACGACTATTTTCCAAGGCTACAGAGATGATTAGCGGGGTTTTCAAGAGTGTTTCTCAAGATAAGAATGTAGAAATCTTGTCATTCTGCCTCTAGAATCGTAAAAACACCTTAAAAGCGCTCTTTTACCTCATCACCACTATTTTCCAAGGCTACAGAGATGACTAGCGGGGTTTTCAAGAGTGCTTCTCCAATTAATAAAAACATCTTAAAAACTCTCTTCTGTCTCACCATGACTATTTTCCAAAGCTACAGAGATGATTAGTGGGTTTTTTAAAAGTGATTCTCCGATTAATAATGTAGAAATCTTGTCACTCTACCTCTAGAACCATAAAAACACCTTAAAAAGAGCTCTTCTCTCTCACCACAACTATTTCCCAAGCCTACAAAGATTATTAGCGGGGTCTTTAAGAGTGCTTCTCCAGTTAATAACGTAAAATTTTGCAACTCTTCGTCTAGAACCGTAAAACACCTTAAAAAAAAATTCATGTTAATTTAAATAAAGCCTTTTGAAATAGTAGAGGTGACGGACAGAAGTGTTTGAGAATAAGACCTTATCATTATCACGACACAGTAGGCAAGTTTATCTATCGCTCCTTGTTCTTTCTATCGCGGTTATTTAGGAATCGCGGCTTTACAGAATATATTTGAATTTTTTTTCCCACCATATGTTTCTCCAAGTTTTCTGCCCACGTTTATAAAAAGAAAAAAAAAAGAGTGAAAATGTATATAATGTTTGTATTTCTTTTGTGTTCCCTTGTAATCCCTCCACACCTTCAGAGAGAGAGAGAGAGAGAGAGAGAGAGAGTTATACATAGCTTCTGCAGTCACATTCTTCCTGTTTTAACTCCTGCAGTACTGGGGCACATTTTTACCATGAGTTTTGGGTGTGATTAGATGATTTTACCTACATTAGGAACATTAGGAAGGGTCTATGGAAGTTCAGAAGATCAATGGCCAAGGTCTTCACTATTTCAATCACCATATAAGTTTCTGAAGCTGTACAAAATCACCAAAAATAATAACCAGAATAAATATGAAAACACGTCCTGGTACTGAAGGGGTTAATACACACACAAAGAAGTAAATGGGAATGATATAAACACTTTCTATGCTGTTTTGTTCTCACTTTTGTGTTTTCTGGTGAGCCTTGCCTTCATACGTGCTATATTTAAACTTCCTGTCACTTTTCTCTTGCTTTAGTACCTGTACACGCTTAGAGAGAGAGAGAGAGAGAGAGAGAGAGAGAGAGAGAGAGAGAGGGGAGGAAACATTTGTCGATTATCATTTCTACTTCTTAATGACCCGTTACATCTATTGCGAATTCAGATTTACAAGCACACACACACACACACACACACACACACACACACAGAGAGAGAGAGAGAGAGAGAGAATAAAAAGAAAAAAAAACATTAATTTCTTGTAGTTTCCGTTATTGCATTGTGTTCACTACCATATCGCTACCACACCACCACACCACAACAGCACAACACCACACTACAACACCATACCACGTTGCAACACCACAACAACACCATACCACAACACCACAGGGAAGTTCTTAGCCACATTCTGCTTGTACTTCACTTTACATACCTACTACTACTACTACCACTACTACTACTACTACTACTACTACTACTACTACTACTACTACTTTTATTTTCGCGGTGTGGTTGGCTGTGACTGTTCGTGTTCCTGTGGCAATGAATTTTGTCACTCTGCCTTCACTGCATACCTATATTTCATTGTTACATTTTTCATTACTATTATTGTTGTTGTTGTTGTTGTTGTTAAAGTAGTAGTAGTAGTAGTAGTAGTAGTAGTAGTAGTAGTAGTAGAAATGGAAGTAGTAACGCTATTTCTTTTCATTTTCTCGTAAGTTCATACAAGCCACTTTGCATTACACACACACACACACACACTGTCCTTTCTCCTCTCCTGTCCTTGTCTATCTATTGTCTATCTACAATTTCTGCACACCGCGTCAGCTCAAGTGTCGTGGCGAAGACTGGTGGCGGGTCGGGAAGACAAGCCACTCATTGCACTCCTGGGACCAGAATTAAGAGATGAAAGTTCTATACGAAGCAACACATCTATGTACATACTGGAAGGCTTCAATAGACCAGGCTTATCTAATGCCACTCACTGTCACTGTTATCAGCTATGGCACGCCTGTAAATCATGTGCTGTGTTTCTTTGTGCATTACAAATCACCACAGATCATGTAATGTCTCTCACTTAAGTCACCCACTAACACCTTAACAAATTAACCACACACTTTTTAATCAGTATATGAGCAATGTTGGACACTGAGCAGTAATACAAAACAAGAGGAGGGAGCTTTCAACTGATCCTCGAGTAACAGATTGCATGTTGAAATTTTCCAGGAGGTGTTTTCAAGTAGGCTATAGGTACTGTCCAGTGTTGTGTTCACGAGTCAACAACAACGGCATTATTGTAGCTGCTGGGTTTGTCGGCACACTCTATCTCCGTCCTGCAGGTGGATGTCTGGAAAGGCCTGTAGGAAGCGAAGGAGGAGGAGCTGAGGCCAGAGTCTTGTCTGGTGAATGGTGGTCGTTGCGAGAAGTCCCCATTGTGATCGTCCCTGGTGGCCTCCTGAAGTCGGTCATGGGACAAGAGATCCGACAGAGTGAAGTTGAACATTGCAGTGCTGGGCAGAGACGGTCGCTTCCAGACGAGGGCGCTGCCTATCACTATGCCAGCCACAATCCCACAGACGGTCATGATCATCACCCAGTACCAGGGGAAGGTCATGGACAGAGGGCCGCGGTCATCCTTGGAGACCAGAGCGAACAGCGGATACATGTTGCCTCGGGAAGTGGCGACAATATCCATCTTGGTAATAGTTCTGTTCCTGATGGTCACATTTCTGAGGACGAGTCTGGCGCCCATCTCCAGGCTGAGACAGTAGTACAGCGAGTCACAGTGAAACACCGCGTCAGTCAAGGTGAGCTCACCTGGGCTTCGAACCGTGACAGCGTCTCGATCCATCCACTCCACTGTCATGTTAGTGACGCTAACCCTCGCCCTCACCACTTCCAGCGAGCCTGCCTCCAGCCGCTGCACCACCACGTCACGCAGCCTGTGTACCAAGGCCGGCTCGTCTCCACTTGATAGGTAGAACAGCAGCCCGTGGCGCGACACAGTTCCTAGGCGACAGCTGGTCAACTCTGACATTCGTTCCGCCTTTAGCTGGTGGACAAACACGATCTTGGTGTCCTCCATCCTTACAACCGCGCCACTTACAGACATGGTGGTCACCACTGCGCTTTTCGTATCTAAATTCATGAAAGCTCCACTCAAGTCTCCTATTTTACTTTTAGACAGATTTACCGCCACGAAATGTCCTTGTAGCTTATTAATCGTCGAGTGTTGGACAGAAACATTGACAGCACAGTCTTGCTGTGGCTGGTACCGTGTTCCAGAGGCATTTCGTGGCCTGGCACCCCCGCTGTTGATGGGGAATTTATGAGAAGCCGTGACCTTTGTCGTTGCTCCTTTTAGAGAAGGGTGGATGACATGTGGTTGGCCAGGAATCATTGTTCTTCGGGTCGCTGAGGAATCATTGCTGGCGTTGAGAGTTCGCGGGCACAAGATGACCGGATGCTGTGTCGCAACCTCCGTCGCCGCTGCTTCGGTCCCCGTCACTACGTCCTGTAAATTGTTGAAAAGAAAAAGAAATAAACTCTGATGATGCATGCAGGCTTTCTTCCACTAAGAAGTGTACGTAAGGGAAGCCCCATGACACTAGCGAGAGTGATGTCAAGTCAAAGAAAGATATAAGCACCGCACGGACCCGATCGAGTGAACCAAACGCGTGACGTAACACATCAGCCTTGCTGCCGCGGGGGAGTGAGCACTGAGCCACCCGAGGATCACCCTTTTCACAGATGAACGATTGTCTTTATCATGATAACCTCCCATAAAGATTCACTGCTTACTTTGTAATCAGCAATGAAGTTAATGAACTTAATACACATGTTTACTTCCTCCACTGCCGATTGAGTCGTATAGGCCTGTCTAGGGTACTGAGTGTTATGAAAGCCACACTATTGCTCACTTGCAGTGTGCACCTCACCGGCTCACGCTATGGCTTACCTCAGTGGTGTTAAAAAAGGTACAGATGAAGCCGTGGTTCACCTTGCTGCAAAAGGGCGAGGGCTCGGGGTTTACCGAGCACGTCCTCCAGGCGAGGCTAATCACGGCCACTACCAGCGCTGTCCTCCCCAGCATCACGAAGCCTTCACCGGTAGGTGGTGGGCTGGTGTGGCTGTAAGGCTGGCTGGAACCTCCTAGCTCGCGCTACAAGAAGGAAAGGAACAATGCTTTGTCAAAAAAATCACTTGGCCTCAGATTTACTGAACATCATCACTAAACAAGTAATATATATACGTACCTATTGTCTTTTTTAGTAATATAGGCGAGCTTTCCTTCACGGCTTCAGCAGCTGGTACGTGTTTACTGTCACCTTCAGCTATCGAGGAGAAACTCTGCCGATGGTGAATTAACCTCTTGTTGGAGACTAAATGGAGCAAGAAAGTTTTGTGCTTCTGACGGGCAGCACGAAACTGAATGACGCAAGTCACTAGTGCCACTCACAACGGATGTCCTTCGTAGGAATTTTGTTATCGAATAGAGCAAGAGCGTGACATCACCCGTGACTCACCAAGCCACTGCCAGCGTCACTACGTGAGCCGACATGACTCCGAGTTTCTATAGTACAACGTACTTGTCAGACTCCTTAGCAAGGTGAAGCGATGCGTCACGGCGTTGCTTTCATGTTTCCTCCACGCTTCATTGGTGAACGTTATTACAATACAAGATTACAAGAATGCTTCCTTGGCATACATGATCTGCAGGCCAGCAAGGTTTGTAGCAAATGTATTAGCTACAGGGACCTTATCTTGTGTTCTTGCATTCCTACAATAAGACAAGGCTTTTTATCAGTGGCGGATCAAGGATGGATGAGGGGTGTTGAAGGAGCTGAAGCCGCCCCAAAATTTTTGTTTGTTAAGGTGGGTTCACGCGTGCCAATTTACGACTGATATTTTACATAGGCAGAGTTTCCGACTCATTCCTTTTAGTCGGAAAGTGTTAGACGTAGCGCCTGGAAAGTATCAACTAGTTGGCGCCTTAGCGGAAAGTGAGTGTAAACAAACAGTTAACCACCAAGATATTTTCCTCCAGTGACGATGCTGAAGGGGTGGTTGCTCTTCTTTTGGCGTACCGGAATAGTCAATAGAAAAGAAAATGCCTGTGGATACGTCCCTGGCTAAGTAGAAGGAAAGAAAGGAGTGTCTACCACACTCTAAATTAGCATAATATTTCTCATAAGAAAATTGTTAATCTTAAGAAAACTGCACAATTGCGATCAAATTAATTTTATAAGTCTTCAATCCTCACCTCCAACAACACCCTGCACCGAGGGAAAACAGTTCTTGCAGTGGCAGCTATTGCGTCGAACGACGATTTGCGCGTTTTTTTTTTTTTTTTTTGTATAGCTAATTAATTTCTGAGGCCCCAGATGTGTTCTTTTTCCCTCCCCAACTCTAACATCTTCTCTATATATGGAGACCACATTTTCAAAGTTCACTCCGTGACGTCACGACGTAAATAAAGTCGCAAATCGACTAGCGAGACCAACAGGTTGGTCTTGTCTTGCGACTGCTTTCTGCAGTCGCTAGGCACCGATTAGTCGGAAACTCTACGTACGTAAAATATCAGTCATAAATTGGCATGTATGAACCCGCCTTTATAAGCGAGGGTGTACACTGTACAGTATCAATAGGCTCTAATGCACTAATGTAATAGGTATAAACAAAACAATAATGTAACACGTCCTAAATAAGGAAAGTTAATCTGATTATTCAGTCATATATTAATAAATCATTAGTGATCTTGTTACATGAAAATAGCTCTGCACATTGCTTAAAAATGCCCTCAAGATTGCTATGATGAAATAAGCCAGAAAATTAAGGAATGGGACACACAGATATGGAAGCAAGAACTGGAAGAAAAAGTTAGTCTGAATATGTATAAGGAATGGAGAGAAGATTGGAGGTCAGCAGGAAGAAATATAAGACAATAGAGAAACATCAGCTATAATATTCAAATGTAGAATAACCTCACCATTGGAGATAGAAAGAGATTTTAGAACCAACCAACAGATTGTGTCATGTGTGAAGCAGATAAAGAAGACAAACCATTTCCTCCTACATTGCTCAGCCTACACCAATGAAACAAGCAAACACTCCAATTGGCAGTGTCCTTACCCAGAAAATGAAGAACACCTCACTGGAAAATTACCTTTTGAAAAATCTAGTATAAAAGAAAATAAAGAAATACATAATTTTTGAAAAGTAATAACATAGTATAAAAATTTAAATAATAATTAATTACAGCAACAGACCCAGGCAAAACCCAAACCAATACACCTCAGGAAGTGCCAATATCCAGGCTACTCTGCCACCTATCAACTGAACTGAACTGCTAAGTCCTCAAAAAATGTCCTGCCCAGCTGATAACACTCACCACCAATCTCAAGGGATAGTACAGGAATTCAGGTTAGCCTCCCAAATATTGATCCTGGATCCATCACTGCTTTTCATCCTGGTCTGGCTACCTACTTCTCCTTTAGAAAGGAAAGGAATCTCAGCTTGTGTATAGGACTGTAGGCACTACATTACATAGATCACTTTTAGTTAAATGTGTCTGCTGTCCTCTCATGGAAGGGTCAATACTTAATCATCCATTAACAAATTTATTTAGCAAAAATACAGTCCAGAAAATCCATCCCTGCACCTGATTAACACTCAGGCACTTGTCTGTGACACGTTACTCTCAGCAGAGCAGTGGGACACACCACACCACAGAGGTGTTACATACAAGCTACTGCTGCTGTCTGTGTTTAATTGAATCTGATCTTGCTGCCACATTTGTAATTGAGATGTAATGCAATACTGGCAATATTGAATTTGTGTTTACAGAAAGAGTGACAAAGAAGTGTCTCCAAGCAGATGCCACCCCACCTCTGGGATCTACTGACACATGACACACCACATGGCACACTGGCCCTCCCCAAGGCTGACACATCTCTGCCACAGCTGAACCATATTTTCTTGAACATAAATGAGCCAAATGCAGCATCATATATGTTTTCCTTACTGGCAGTGATGTTTTTTCTTTGATGTAATATATAAAGTATTTCATATGCACAATTTATTTTTATAAACGTAAGAAAGAATCTAAATAGCATATCAAAGATTACTACAGTGTGTATACTGAAGGTACACTGCCTCTATATAATTAAATAAAGATCTGAGAGAGAGAGAGAGAGAGAGAGAGAGAGAGAGAGAGAGAGAGAGAGAGAGAGAGAGAGAGAGAGAGAGAGTGACTCTCACAGGTACTGGGCTGCTGGACTGCACCATCTTGAGCAGGGGTGGATCCTTGCAAAGGTTTCAAGAAAGCCTTTCCTTCAGAGCAGCCCAGAGGGAGGTCCTCCTTGTGGTGGGTGAGTTAATTAAGGAGGAGTTCCCTCTACAGACACTGGCCACAGCCTTCATCCAACCCTCCTTCCTCCATACACTACATCTTGCCTCTCATTAATTGTGTACACAATAAGAGAAAATCTACACATTAGAGTTTGTTCTTGAAGTAAACTTTGACTTTCAATTTACAGATAAGCTGCAGTGGATATAAAAATATATATGAAGGGAACAACAATTTTGGGCTTGACTCCTGCTGGTTAAGTTTACATTATCAGTAAAGGGAAGCAAAAAAACAATTATCTTCAACAACGTATCACAGATAAGCTAAAAAAAAAAAAAAAAAAAAAAAAAAAAAAGCATAATAATCTCTAGACAGAATAAATGTATAAAGAACTCTAAACAAGAAAAACATGAGTAATTCAAGCATTTCATAGAATTCACTTTGACCTAAACTACTTGAGTAAACCCTCCTACATTTAGTGCTGCTCCCTTGCCACAGATTTGCCTCAGATCACCTTGGTGTTGATGCAAGGCTAGGCAAGGCCAGGTGGGCAGCTGACTCTTCTGCCATGCACATCCATGAATGTCATCCACATGGTAGAGCTGATGGATGAGCAGCTTGCCATATCACATCAATAGATTGCTGAGTGATACAACAGACATCTTACGCAGAAATACTCAACAGCAGCAACGTTCTATAGCACAAATACGAAAGGATGATGAATGGAGGAAGAGAAAACATAGTGTAAAAATTGGCTGAATAAAAAAAAGGTTCACATTTGGCAGCTTTGAACTAGCAATACCTGACTCACTCCCCCAAACACTGCCTGGTGACTTCATGCCACACAGACACAGGCATTACACTGGCTGACCCAACCATCAAGTGTGCCCAGCCATGGACATGCCCACTGATCATGCCTTTTTGTCCAGATCCATCTTTGCAGGACCTCATAAGATTTGTTCCTTTTTACTTAACCCAAACTTAACTGAGGGAATGGCTGTGACTAAAGCTTCTATCTATTATTTACTCCTTTCCACCATTCCCTCTCATGCATTACTCGTACCTTCCATGTTTGCATACTCCCCTAATAAATAAAAAACCTAAGCACTACTACTGCACCTCCAACACTCTTCACTTGGCCTCATTTCATATTTCATCTGCCATTATGTTCTGCCACTCAAGGATCCAAGGACAACTGTTTTGGTTGAGTACAGGTAGCCAAATTCCTGGAGGCAATGGGAAGTCAATACTGACTACTATCTAAACAACATTCTTTGCAAAATCAAATCCTTTCTCTTTGTGTTTTCATTAGGAGCATTGTATTTATAACACTCACTAATACAATCTTGTCCATAACAAGGGAACACTATCAGCAGAGAAGGGCAAACCACCGTGGCCATACAACACACTCCACCCAATAATCTTGCCCCGTCAAGCTACTCTCCCTTATTACTTGCTGACCAACTTAGGGATTTTCTCAGAGTTCAGAATAAAGCTCCAACGCTTGATTACATTACAGCTTTGGGTTTTGCATACTCGTAGAGGCATTAACAAAAAAAAAATGTATATCATAACAAACCCACATTTCTCCAATCTCTGTGCTTGGATGGAGCACTTCATAATTGCATCCACTTTGGCTTGGCTTAAGGGCACCACCAGCACTCCTAAGAGATGAACCCACATGCTGGCTGACAACTTAGCCCAGCAAGACACGTTTCATCCTGGCTGCCGGCTCGTCCTCCTCGCTATCTGATTCAGACAGGGCGCGGTAGTAGTCTGGGGTCTTCGAGGAGCAGCGAGAGGAACACAGGTAGTGCATGAGGGGCAGTCGATACATACCACAGAAGTCGACAAACTTGATATGCTCAACACAGGACGTGAAGTACATGCCTGCCAAGAAGAAAGCTCTTGTGACGACGCCAACTACTTGGAACACAGATTAACCAACACAAACAGACACATCTCATCACTACACACCTTATCATTAATCTTCAAATAACTACAGGACACTTAAGTAACATTATATTACGCTGCTTATCATTCCTTTACAGATGTGGTAAGTAACATGTCAGATGGATACTAAGTTGGGACCAGAGGCAGCACAAATTCCAGTATACTCTGCCACTGTGAAACAAACATACAAGCTTTCACTAAACTAACCTTCACAATGGCAGCTTTTCTTTTCCTATATTCGGGAAAATGTATGGTTTAGAAATCAACAATATCTAATGAAGCTGTTGACATGGTGCCAGTGCCAGCAGGATCGTTCCCCTGTGGTAGAGATTCACCAGTGCCTTGTATCATTAATGCCTTCAGTACTATAATGCATTTCTCTTCATTCACAATGCAACTCACCCTTTCTGATCATTTCTTTTGCTGATAAACTGCACAGGTTCAAGCAAGCATGTGAGACAACATGCTTAAAGAGTTCCCATCTAACCAGAGATTCAACCTAGACTTGGTTTGTGATGTAAGCGTACAGCACTAGCCATGACATCACACTGATCACAGCGCTCTACATTCACAAATCATTTCTTACCTTTGCACTTGGGATTGACGCATCTCTGGCCACTTGAAAGATAGTGAACAAGATTGCGTGGAAGGTCTTCGCTTGTGTATGGGAGTTTCTTGAGTTTGATGACCCGCGCCGCCAGTTCCAGAAGGCTTGGAGTGTTGTACATGATTTCCCGGGCACAGGAGTTGACGAACCTTGTGACCAGGGGATTGTCACGAAGACTCAGCTGTGGATTCAACACAATGCATCATTACACCAACCAGCATCAACAAATAACAAATGTAGAATGGAAAAATGTAAAACTTGCACTAGGTGACGCAAAAATCCAGCATTTCCTCACACATAAATTCTAGGAAGTCATATAAAGATAAATAATTATGCATATACTGCCATTATTCCTTAAAAAAAATAGAAAAAATCTCTTCAAGAATAACAGATAAAGAAAGAAATTTAAGAAATCCAAATCACATAAGAGAAAAGCAATACAAAGGCAATCAACACAATACCATGCAACACCCACACCCACACCCAGACACTACCTCAGCCAGTCCTCTGAGCTTGACAATGCACACAGGAAGGCAGCACAGGTTGTTCTTGTGCAGGAGCAGCGAGCGGAGTCGAGTGAGGTTGGAGATGACCCTTGGCAGAGAGCGCAGTCTGTTGTCGCACAGGATGAGTGCCGCCAGCTGGTGCAGTTCACCCAGCTCATCAGGGACAGTCTCCAGCAGGTTGCCTCCAAGATGCAGGACCTGAAGGCTGAAACATATGGATTGACATTATCATCATCATTTTTTTCTTTTTCTTTTTTTTTTTTCCAAGTGTAAAGTTTTGCATCAACATTTCTCTAACAGACGCACTGTACAGTTACTAAGCACTCTTCCAGTTTTCTTTTAGGGCGGAGCTACTTATGTTATTGCAAGAAAAAAAAAACTTAGGGATCATCTTATAGCTAAAGCATCAAAAGTGAAACTAATGCTCCAGTACAACTCAATCTCTTGATTTATTTTATTTCCTTCCAGACCTACAGAAAACCCATGGTAACAGTATACATATCAATTTATATTCCAACAGTACTGATTTATTTTCAAACATGGCATGAAATATTTAATCTCCCACAGGCCCTGCTTTGGGGGTAGGTACAAAACCCTGGTTCAGGAGAAATCCTGAATCACCTGTAGTATCAAGAAGGTTGGTGACATTTTTCTGCCACTTTATAACACAGTATGATATGTAGACTATCACTATGTGTTTTGTGAAGGTCCGGAAGAAACTAATAAATAAAAATCAAGTAGACAATGTGATACTGGATCATTACCAAAGTTTCAGGATTATGGTTTACAGTATAATTTTCTTACAATCTCCCTAAAAACAACAATAACAATGATTAAGATAACTGGGAGCAGGAGTTCCGTGGATGTCGTGTCCTAGTAATGTGATTTATTGCAGGGCATTGTGACTGAACGTCTTGATAAAAAGTAATGCTGATAAGGGTAATGTGAATACTGAGATGATCCAGAGGATGAGGGAGCTGAGCCATACTGTACAAATATCAATATATCTATCATCATAAGCAGCTTCCCAGGGTAACGATTGCAAACAAATCCCTTCATTAGTATTAAGAAAAAAGATTATATTGAAAGTTCATAGTAATTACTTTGTGTCAGCAGGTCTTGAATTTAGATTTGTAGAGCTGTAACTGCCCACACAATAGAATAAAGGGTTACTCATTGTTAGTGTATGGTATGTTTACCTTTGCAGTGCCTTGATCTCCGGCAGAATCTCGGTGATCTCATTGCCCCCCAGGTAGAGGTACCGCAGCCCAACTACTTCACACAGCTGAGGCAGGACTCGGGTCAACTTGTTTCCACTGAGGTTGAGTTCCCTGAGCTTGGTGAGAGTGTGAAGCTCCTTAGGTAGTCCGTCATCCGCCAGGTTGTTGTTCTGCAGGTAGAGGGCCTGCAGGTCTGGCAGCTGCAGGAGGAAGTCATTGACGTGAGTGAGGTTGTTATTGGAGAGATCGAGGCTCACCAGACTGGAGAACCTGGTGATTTCAAAGGGGAGTGACAGCAGCATGTTGTGTTGGAGCAGCAATTTCTTGGTGACAGTATCATGTATGCTGTCCGTGCTGTCTTCTGATTCTGGGCCCTCTTCATCCCTTCCTCCTCTTCCTCCTCCTCCTTCTCCTCCCCTGTCACCACCTTTCCTCCTGCTAGTTCTGAGAGACTCACATTTCTGCTGCAGGTGTTGCTCCCTGATGCTGTTTCTGAGGTGCACCACCAAGGAGTCTGTGTCCAGCATTAGGTAAGACAAGTCCAGGCTGAAGCTTTCTGCAGTATTTTCACTGTCCGAACTTTCTGATGAGTAGTACATGTTGACTGCCATGGTGGTGAGGGTGGTGGCAGTGCTGGTACACACGAATTAACACGGCTGGACGAGAGGAAGCTGAGAGTGAGATGCTAGCTTCTCATGATAGCTGTAAGGGGTCGAGTGGAGCGACACCACCACCACCACTGCCTCTGTCTTCTCCCCGACAGCTCCTCTTGGCAACTCCGTCCGCTTGCTGTGCCGAGTCTATCTCAAGGACAGCTTCTTTTGTGCATTGCTTTTTGGCATTCCGTCACCACTCTTCTTTTATAACGACTGACTGACGTGGTTATTAGATGTGTATGTCTGCATGGTGTGAGGGGCGAGGCTCCGTGCGGTGAGGCGTTAAGCACAGAGGCGGTGAGCAGAAGTCGCGGCCACGATCAGGGCACGTGTCTCCTTGTTTACATCACCCTGTGTTCACGTGATCGTCATTCCTATCACGGTTCAAACTCATTATAAAAAAAAAAGACCAAGACACGTACGCTTAATTGATGGAGGTTCTAATCAAGGTGGTGAATCAGCATGACCTATCCTCACGTTTTAAGTTGCTGATGCAAGACTGGTGGACTCCGACTCGCACTCAGCAGAGATGCGGTGGTAGTTGTGTGTACTCATTGGTCAACTAATAACTATGAAAAAAAAATACATATATAATAATAACAATAATGACAATAAATAACACGTGCTTAGTCATGATGGAAATGTAAGACGGCCTAAAAGCAGTTTTGCGTATTTAGTTGTAGGTAGCTATAGTGTTCTTACAATATGGCTGAGCACATACGTAGGTAGAGTACGTTGTGACTGATAGAGGGGAAGTGATACTGCCTGACATGTGGGTCAATGACACAGAAAACGTGACGGCTCCCGTCTGGACACACCACCAGCCTTGGGTGTAAATAGCTCACACACACACACACACTTCCTTGGTCAAATCGTGTCCTGTCTTACAATCTTGATATACTACTCCACTCTTATACTGACCCCACCATTCACTTTTAACGCCATTCCTTAGAATTTAGATATTCAGTCTTTCAGCCACTAAATAGTTCACGCAGAGAAGCCACACATGGTCTTCCTGAAATTCTATGATTGGGGCAGGGCAAACTTGGTATTGTACAATGCTTGAAAAACTCAATTCTTCCGCCTATCAAATCGATACACCCTTCCAGATACCTACTTCAATGGCACTCAACTGTCACCTTCGTCTACGCTGAATATAAACTTTATCTGTACTTTAAGTGGAAACTCATCTCTAGCTAAAAGCATCTTCTATGAAACTATAGGTGTTGCGAATTGTCTCCGCTAGTGTTTCTCACGCTCTCGGTCCCTTATCCGGCCATGTATGCATAGGGGGCTGGGTCCACTCAAACCGTTTTATTAGATAGGGTGGAATCAAAAGTATTTTACTTATCAATTTCTTTCCTCTAACTGACTGTCGCAGCAATGTTGCATTTTTTGTTATTTTTTATCACTAACTGCGTGCCGACTACTCTTGATTTTGCTCACTGATACACTACATGCCTCCTCTCTCGCTTCCCGCGGCCTGCACTTCTTTCTCTTGCCTCTATTCTGTACAACTCGTTAATACAAGAGTTAACCAGTATTCCCAATCATTCGTCGCTTTCTCTGATAAAATCTGGAACTCCCTTCCTACTTCTGTATTAATTTCTACCTTCCTATGATATGAACTCATTCAAGAGAGAGAGAGGTTGGAAAACTTGTCCTCGTTTCTTTTTAATCTGACGTCTGCACCTTGATCAGTGGCCGTCTTACATAAAAAATGGATGAATGAAATACTGTTATTAACTTACACACACACACACACACACACACACACACAGAGAGAGAGAGAGAGAGAGAGAGAGAGAATGTGTGTTCGTCATGTTGCACTGTTAAAGGCACTCTGGAGGTCAGGTATTGGATTTGGTAAAATAATTAACAGTTTCGTCAGTGCACATGGTCAGTGAAATATAGCACATGTATGTACTCCTCAAAACAAAATTAAGTACATTATAGTATATTTAAGCAAAGCAAATTATGGAACAATATAATATTAAATCGATAAATTTCCATATATACATATTATCAGTGCATGTGTGTGTGTGTGTGTGTGTGTGTGTGTGTGTGTGTGTGTGTGTGTGTGTGTGTGTGTGTGTGTGTGTGATTCACCTCAGTCGTCTGCTGGTCACCCAGCCAGTCTTCCCCATTACGGAGCGAGCTCAGAGCTCATAGACCGATCTTCGGGTAGGACTGAGACTACAACACACTCGACACACCGGGAAGGCGAGGCCACAACCCGTCGAATTACATCCCGTACCTATTTTTACTGCTAGGTGAACAGGGGCCACACATTAAGAGGCTTGCCCATTTGCCTCACCGCGCCGGGACTCGAACCCGGGCCTCTCGATTGTGAGTCGAGCGAGCTAACCACTACACTACGCGGTGTGTGTGTGTGTGTGTGTGTGTGTGTGTGTGTGTGTGTGTGTGTGTGATATTGTTTAGGAAGAGACTATAGCAGGACTCATCAAGCGTATCCTGTGACGTATGAGGGTGTGAGACGAGAACGCCACAATGGTAACAGGTAAAGCAAGTGTAATATGATATCTGTTTCTAATTAACCCCTTCAGTGCTTGGACCTTGAGTTTCGGCCATGATTTGATGATTTTATTTACATTAGGAAGGGTTTATGGAGGTCAGAAGATTAATGGCCAGAGTCTTCACTATTTTAATTCCCACACAAGTTTCTGAAGCTGTATAAAATCACTAAATAGTAAGCAGAATGAATATGTAAACGCGTCATGGTATTGAATGGTTTAAAGAGAGAGGGTTACAGACTAACGCATCGAGATAACACCGAGTTTTTAGTCTGGATCCGTATTTTGCAATGCCTTTGGTTCTCACAAGGACTATTTTCAATGGCCACAGAGATGACTGGCCACCTTGTCATTGGTGTTTTCTCCATTGGTAATACACCGATATCTTGTTAAACTATCACTAGTCATGAAAATGTTCTTGAAAACACCAGCAATATCTACAGAGTCTGTTAGAACAAAGTCGAGATAAGACAAAGAAACATTTGAGAATTCACGACCACTGATCCTCGTTTTGTGGATTATCTAACAGTGGCCGCTATGTACACGACCTTCCTTCAGTACAGTGTATGAGAAGCCCCTGACATAATTCCTTATCATCAACTTTCATAAAATCTTGTCTACGATACCACCCGTGTTTTCCCTGATGCTCTACGCACTAGTTCTCCGAGGAAAGCACTAATTTGCATGGTATGTTCCGCACATTTTCTTCGTTGCCTTTATAATGCAAGAGCAGCAATTCGAACAAACACGTCATGAGTGTGCATTTTTCGTCAACACCATCAAGTATCTCAGGCAGGACAGACACCGCACGATGGCAGGTAGGACTGCTTGAGAAGTTGTATTTCTGTATCCAGGAGGTGATGGTGGAATTATTCAGGAGCCACTGCTGCTCCTTAACATTCTCTGCTCATGACCTGAGATGTATTAGTTGCACACACGTTCAACATGATGGGCAGGGCAGGGCAGGGCAGGGCGGGGCAGATCAGGGTGTCAGTCAAGGATAACTCCGTCACCCACCGCATCCGTCAAGAATACTTGCAGGTGTGCACCTGTGGGGCGCCCATCCTCCAGGAATTATAGCTGAGGCTGCTCCATCATCTGTAATAAGGTGGTAGCTACACACTGCAGTGATAACTACATAATTAGGTATTGTTCAAAAGCATAGAGTTGTTCTGTTTTCATCATCATCATCACCATCCTGTGATTGGTTAACACACCAGTGCATGCGGTCTAACCAAATTTATTTCTTTGATATTTAACAAGCTTTTAGGGAAAATGGAAACACAGTCTCTTAGCGAGAGGGATACACAGTTCAGGTATCACAGTACCATAAGACCATGACAGACACACTGCATAATATATTCAGGTTCTTGTTGTCTCCGCCAAGCCAAGGCCGAAGCCATCCCCATTCACGGGGACTTAGAGACTCCAATCTTAAGTCCCACAAGTCGGAACGTTCTCTGTGTTAAGACCGAGGATCATTCTGACTGGTGTATTACATATACAAGTAAAATTTGTCTTTTCCTCCATAGATGTTGAAGGTGTTGCACAGTACTGACTAAAAGCAGACAGCACCAGCCCTGCCATGGCCCATGCCTTTCAAGTTTCCTCCCAGTTTACTGTTGCAAGACATGCCGAAGGTGAAATACAGGACACAACCTCATAACGCAATTCATCACACACGAACAGTACAGCGTGGTGCATGACGTCAAGTGTGACAGTGGTGAAGGCAGCAGATTTTGGCTTGTGACTGGTGCACGAGTTGCAACGACGTACGTAGCTACGGTAATCCTTGTGTAGGCTGACAATTGATCGATGTGCAGTCTTCATTCACATCGAGAGCAAAATATATATATATATATATATATATATATATATATATATATATATATATATATATATATATATATATATATATATATATATATATATATATATATATATATATATATATATATATTTATATTTTTTTTTTTTTTTTTTTTTACATTACAAGGGCACTGGCCAAGGGAAAACAAAGTGTTGGAAAAAAAAAATCCGCTGGTTGCCAGGCCCTGTTAAGAGGAAAGTAGAAAGAAAAACAAAAAATCTAAAAGGAGGGTCCAGTTAACGTAAGAGGTGTCTTGACACTCCTCTTTTGAAAGAGTTTAAGTCATAGGCAGGTGGAAATACAGACACAGGTAGAGAGTTCCAGAGTTTACCAGTGTAGGGAATGAAGGAGTGAAGATACTGGTTAACTCTTGCATTAGGAAGATGGACAGAATAGGGATGAGAAGAAGTAGAGAGTCTTGTGCAGCGAGGCCGCAGGAGGGGAAGGCATGCAGTTAGCAAGTTCAGAAGAGCAGACAGCATGAAAACAGCGGTAGAAGACAGATAAAGATGCAACATTGCGGCGGTGACTTAAAGAATCAAGACAGTCAGTTAGAGGAGAAGAGTTGATAAGACGAAAAGCTTTAGATTCCACCTTGTTTAGTAAAGCTGTGTGTGGATCCCCAGACATGAGAGCCATACTCCATACACGGGCGGATAAGGCCCTTGTACAGAGCAAGCAGCTGGGAGGGAGAAAAATGGACGAAGACGCCATAGGACACCTAACTTCTTGGAAGCTGATTTAGCAAGAGTAGAGATGTGAAATTTCCAGTTTAGATTTTTAGTGAAGGATAGACCGAGTGTGTTTAATGTAGAGGAGAGGGAAGTTGAGTGTTATTGAAGAAGAGAGGATAGTTGTCTGGAAGGTTATGTCGAGTAGATAGTTGTAGAAATTGAGTTTTGAGGCATTGAACAAAACCAGGTTTTCTCTGCCCCAATCAGAAACAAGTGAAAGATCAGAAGTTAGGCGTCCTATAGCATCTCGCCTTGAGTCATTTAATTGTTGTTGGGTTGGGCGTCTGTTGAACGCTGTTGAATAATGCAGGTGGTATCATCAGCATAGGAGTGGATAGGGCATTGAGTCAGATTTAGGAGATCATTGATGAATAATAGAAAGAGAGTGGGTGATAGGACAGAACCCTGTGGAACACCACTGTTGATAGTTTTAGGGAAGAACAGTGACCGTCTACTACAGCAGCAATAGAACGATCGGAAAGGAAACTGGAGATGAAGGTACAGAGAGAAGGATAGAATCCGTAGGAGGGTAGTTTAGAAATTAAAGATTTGTGCCAGACTCTATCGAAGGCTTTCGATATGTCAAGGCCGACAGCAAAGGTTTCACCGAAGTCCCTAAAGAGGATGACCAAGATTCAGTTAGGAAAGTAAGAAGATCACCAGTAGATCTGCCTTTACGGAAACCATACTGGCAATCAGAGAGAAGGTTGTGAGCTGATAGATGCCTCATTATCTTCCTATTAAGGATAGACTCAAAGGCTTTAGAAAGGCAGGAAATCAAAGCTATAGGGCGGTAGTTAGAAGGATTGGAGTGGTCACCTTTTTAGGGACAGGTTGAATGTGAGCAAACTTCCAGCAAGAAGGATAAATAGAAGTAGAGACACAGATGAAAGAGTTTGACCAGGCAGTGAGCGAGTTCGGAAGCACAGTTTTTGAGAACAACAGGAGGGACTCCATCCGGACCGTAAGCCTTCCGAGAATCAAGGCCAGAGAGGGCCAGGAAAACGTCTTTATAAAGAATTTTAATTTTAGGGATGAAGTAGTCAGAGGGTGGAGGAGTAGGAGGAATATGCCCAGAATCATCCAAAGTTGAGTTGGTAGCAAAGGTTTGAGCGAAGAGTTCAGCTTTAGAAAAAGAAGAGACAGCTGTAGAGCCATCTGGATGAAGTAAAGGAGGGAAAGACGAAGAAGTAAAGTTGTTAGAGATATTATTGGCTAGATGCCAGAAATCTCGAGAGGAGTTAGAATTGGAAAGACTTTGACATTTTCTATTGATGAAAGAGTTTTTAGTAAGTTGGAGAATAGATTTGGCATGATTACGGGCAGAAATATATAGGGCATGAGTTTCAGCAGTTGGATGGCTACGGAACCGTTTGTGAGCCGCCTCTCTATCATTGACAGCACGAGAACAAGCAGAGTTAAACCAAGGCTTTTTAGCTTTAGGGTTAGAGAAAGTATGAGGAATGTATAGCTCCATGCCAGAGATAATCACCTCTGTTATGCGCTCGGCACAAAGAGAAGGATCTCTGACATGAAAACAATAATCATCCCAAGGAAATCAGAATAGTACTGCCTTAGTTCCTCCCACTTAGCAGAGTTAAAATGCCAGAAGCACCTCCGCTTAGGCGGGTCCTGAGGCTGCACTGGAGTGATAGAACTGGTAACGGAAATTAGATTGTGGTCGGAGGAGCCCAACGGAGAGGAAAGTTTAACAGAGTAAGCAGAAGGGTTGGAGGTTAGGAAAAGATCAAGAATGTTGGGCGTGTCTCCAAGGCGGTCAGGAATACGGGTAGGGAACTTCACTAGCTGCTCTAGGTCATGAAGGATAGCAAAGTTGAAGGTTTGTTCACCAGGTTGGTCAGTGAAAGAAGATGAAAGCCAAAGCTGGTGGTGAACATTGAAATCCCTAAAATGGAGATCTCAGCAAAGGAAAGTGAGATAAGATGTGCTCCACCTTGGAAGTCAAATAGTCAAAGAATTTTACATAGTCAGAGGAATTAGGTGAGAGGTATACAGCACAGATGAATTTAGTTAGAGAGTGACATTGAAGTCTTAGCCAGATGGTAGAAAATTCTGAAGATTCAAGATTGTGGGCACGAGAGCAAGTGGTGTCGTTACGCACGTATGCGCAACATCCAGCTTTGGATTGAAAATGAGGATAGAGCAAGTAGGAGGGAACAGAAAAGGGGCTGCTGTCAGTAGTCACAGACAACTGTGTTTCAGTTAGGAAGAGAAGATGAGGTTTAGTAGAGGAGAGGTGGTGTTCCACAGTCTCTGATTGCCAGTATGGTTTCCGTAAAGGCAGATCTACTGGTGATCTTCTTACTTTCCTAACTGAATCTTGGTCATCCTCTTTTAGGGACTTCGGTGAAACCTTTGCTGTCGGCCTTGACATATCGAAAGCCTTCGATAGAGTCTGGCACAAATCTTTAATTTCTAAACTACCCTCCTACGGATTCTATCCTTCTCTCTGTACCTTCATCTCCAGTTTCCTTTCCGATCGTTCTATTGCTGCTGTAGTAGACGGTCACTGTTCTTCCCTAAAACTATCAACAGTGGTGTTCCACAGGGTTCTGTCCTATCACCCACT
>NC_059272.1:260000-312500 GCF_017591435.1 Portunus trituberculatus | reverse complement strand
CACTCTATTTATTTCAGTGACTGCTGGAGCTGCTATGCTATGCCTACTTTTGAGATGATTCCTCTCTCACCTTCTCTTTTCTTATCTATTTCAGATGGGGGGAATCCAAAGAGAATGGCTGGTGTTAGTGAAGGTGGTGGTGTGTTTGAGTCTGGGCATCCTAGCACAGGATATGAGGCCTGTTGGATGCTACAAAGAAGACACAGAAGGACAGGATTTTACTTACCACTCAAAGAACATTTCTAGCGGGACAAGTGTAACTGCTTGTGTGGATGAGTGCAAGTCGGCCTACAAGAGTTATGCTGCGTTACTCAATGGTACTCACTGTCTGTGTGGAGATATTCTGAGCATCAGTGGCTCAGATGGCTGTGATTTGCACTGCTCTGCTGAAAGTTCTTACTTGTGTGGTGGCGAGGGAGCCATGAGTGTGTACGAGGCTGGGCACGGCATTCTTAACCGTCCCTCTTCCTTGACTCAAGTAGACAGCGACCCATACACCTTGCACATTACATGGGAGGCACCTGCCAAGGGACTGTCTGAAATATTGAAGTACTTTGTGACAGTAGAACCTCTCTTCTCATACAGTGAGAGAGATTCGTTTGTTACAAGAAATTGGACATATTCAGCTCACACCCACTCAGCTTCTCTCAGAAAAGTCCATCCAGGTACCAAGTACAGAGTGGAAGTGAGAGCTGCCTCACCCCAGGGGAAGGGATATCCCATATCCAGGGAAATGTGGACTAAGGTTGGCAAGCCTGAGACCCCTGCCATCCCCCAGGTGATTAGCCGCACTGCAAACACCATGACAGTGCAGCTTGAGCCAGTCATCGCCACCAATGGGCCCATCACGGCATACCAGATTGTGGTCAAAGATGAGACTTTGAGTGCTGAGCTGCAGCCTGACCTGCTGGATGACTTCTCCACAGCAAACTCCAAGAACCTCCCATTCTACATTGCTGCTCAGCTCCCCAAAGAAAATTTTGAGACCATATTTGAAGTGGGCAACGGCAAGCACTACGGCAGGTATTACAATGCTCCGCTGCGTGAAGGAGTCGACTACCACGTCATTCTGGGTGTGGTGAGCACGCTCAACGAGACCAAGACGGCTTACTCCACTCATGGACACGAACAGCACCAGAACTCGGTGATCCACGACTTCTCTGGATTGAAGAAATCTCCGGCAGTCATCCAGCTGGAGGAGAACAAGAAGGTCATAATGGGTCTGTCCATCGCCATTGGCATATTTGGTTTACTTCTCATTGCCTCCATTGTCGTGTACATTGCCATGAGAATCATTGTCAACAAGAATCGCAGGTCATTGGAGAACCAGGAGCTGGCCATACATGCCCAACAGCCCCACCAGGACCTGGATAACGGGTACAGTGTGGCAGCGCACTATGTGGAAGAGGAGCCGCTGCCCGCTGACCACTACCGCCAGCTCAAAGAAAAGGTGTGGATCATTCCTCACCAGGGACTCAATGTGGTCGGGGACATCGGGACTGGCAAGTTTGGGGATGTGAGGAAGGTGAGTAATCTCTCTCTCTCTCTCTCTCTCTCTCTCTCTCTCTCTCTCTCTCTCTCTCTCTCTCCACAGATGTAATGTGTTGTGTGCAGATGATGATGGATGGATGGATCAGCTTACTTGGAGAATCACCTTGTCATGCTCACCAGTGAGGAACAAAGCCCTCACTGCTCAACAACCCACTGTACTGTTACAGATTTGTGGCAGTGGTGATGTTGTAATAATATATAAAAGGAAATAATAATGATGTTAGAGAATTACAGTGGGAAGTAAAACTGTAAATAAGTAATTAACAAATCAGACTTCCATCATATAACTGTTTCAGGACTGCTCACCACTCAAAATGACAGTTGAGAAAATGTGTTTGTAAGTGCTTTCTTTAAGAGGTGAGAGAAGCTGGTGGTGAAATGTAATCCCACTGTATAATAACACAAAGTGCAGAGGAGGAGGAGGTGGTGGTGGTGGTGGTGGTGGTGGTGGTGGTGGTATTGGGGAGCAAATCTGTTGGTGGTGTGAATGGGGCCCAGCTGTGGCACCGGCTGACTTCACATGTTATGTTTTATTTTCAAATTCCTCTGCTATATTTTAAATTTATTTATTTAATCTACTTTACTTTATTTATTTTGCTTAATGCCTGTTACTTTACATGTTCAAGCAAACTGTTCATACTTTCATTTAAAACTTTATGAAAGATTTAATAGTCTGATTTATGTCATATTTACTTTGGTCTATAATTGCAGTGGTAGTGAAATAAGCCCATTCACACATTACTAGTAATAATGTTCCAGGGCCAACCAGATCCACTTAGCTGTTTTTCAACAGATGACAGTGCATTGTATCCACCCAGGTCTGGTGTACCGTCCTTCAGCGGTAAGCAGGAAATGTGTGAATGTCAGCAAGTGTTGGTGTGTTGCAGGGTGTGGTGATCAACAAAGGGAACCAGAGGAATGTGCTGGTACAGAGAATAGAAGATGACAGTCTAGGTGGAAACCGGAAGACACTCATGCTGCGGGAGTTTGACGCTCACGTGCGCATTGGCACCCATCCTCACGTGGTGAGTCTGGTGGGGCTGATGGAGGAGTTCAGCGTCATCTCGGTGGCCTTTGAGTACGAGACGTCCACCCTCAAGACACAGCTGGTGGAGAGCCGGGCCGTCCAGCACTACCCTGTCTATGCTGAGAAGAATCGCAGGTTTTCCACGCTGCTGGAGACTCAGGTTAGTGTGATGCTGAGGTGTTGAGGGTTGTGGTGAGAAAGCTGGTGTTGAGAGGTTGGCCAGACTTGTAGGAACACACATATGTACATCTTCCCTGTTATTTAGGACAAGTGATGGTGTTGTAAGATTTACTAGTGTTCATCATAAAGGAAGTGCAAGAAAGATGACATGTGCACTGTGCTTACTGATGTGTCTTTCCTCTTCCAAATCCAAGTGATGCATTTTAACCAGTTGAAGTTTAGTGATTCCTACTTTTCTTTTTTGTTTAATTAAGGAAATATGAATTACTATGCAGGGAAACAGAATCCCTCTTACTGTGTGAGGCTGTGGTGAGTGCAGGTCAGAGACTGAGAGGTTAGCCTGACTAACTCACAGGCAGTATTACCAATGGCTCCACTACAAAGATTGACAAAAGGTAGCTAAATATAATGTAAAGGTTGCAGTGTCTCCAATCCTGGCCTGATAGAGCAGCTGTAGCAGCCTGTGGTCCTTTAGGGGTTAGGTTGCTTATGCCACTGATTTTCATGATGACATTATGTTTTCAGGAAAGTTCTTACTAAGATTATGAAACCATGATTCCATGTCCAACCTTTAAAGTGAATAAGAGAAATACTTCTCACATTATTTGAAGTCATGATTTGAGCAGAAAGTAACAAGAATAAAGATTTGAAGTGAGAGTATGATGTGATGGAGAAATGTGTGCCTGCATGTGGTTGTGTTAAAAGATCCTCATCTTTGACTCCTACACTAGGAACTGCTGGAGAAGGGTCCTGTCTCAGCGTCACAGGTACCACCATCACACCGACAAGTAACACAATGCTTGGGACTGTTGTGAAGCACCCCGGTGGAGGCTTGTGGGTGGGGATGGTGTGGTGGGGTCAGGGGAGGCAGCTCAGGTTGCCAAGGATGAGTGTGTGGGTGGATGAGTGTGTGGGTGCTTGCTGCTGTTGTGCTGCAGTAGGTCATCGTTATCTGAGTACACACATGGTGACACTGTTTCACAAGTGACTGGCAGTGATATCATTGCTCAGGCATCTCTGCTAATGTGTCACCTCACAGTTACTGATCAAAGTTTCACAGCTGTTGTACATTAGGTGGTTGTAATTTTACCCCACTCTGCACTTTCCACACCTTTCCTGCACCTATTCATCTTCACTTTGAAAATATTTGACCACTAGCACTTGCATCTCATCTGGCACAAGAAGTATACGTATATTAATTTTGTTGCTTGTATGCTTAGTGACCATTGCTGCCAAAATGGTGTCACAATATTGATATGTATATCTTCGCAGAATGTCTGTGTCATTCTTGTAGTATTGTGCTGTGTCAACAACAAACATAATGGCATAAATACAACCAACATTTTGCTGTGTGAAATCTTGAGATTATCAGGTAAACGATGCCGTACTGGCCTGAAAGTTAGCATGCCAGAACAATGCAGTACTGTATGTTGATATTTACAACTAACCAACAGTGAAAAGTTTGCCTGTAATACTTATCATTACTTGTAGGTTATAACTTACACATTTGCCAAACATGATAGCCATATAATAGCAGGGCAGTCTTCCTTATAAGTGGGGCCAGATGGTGTGTGTGTGTGTGTGTGTTTCACTGTTTGATCTGGTGCAGTCTCTGACGAGACAGCCAGACGTTACCCTACGGAACGAGCTCAGAGCTCATTATTTCCGATCTTCGGATAGGCCTGAGACCAGGCACACACCACACACCGGGAAAACAAGGTCACAACTCCTCGATTTACATCCCGTACCTACTCACTGCTAGGTGAACAGGGGCTACACGTGAAAGGAGACACACCCAAATATCTCCACCCGTCCGGGGAATCGAACCCCGGTCCTCTGGCTTGTGAAGCCAGTGCTCTAACCACTGAGCTACCGGGTTTGTGTGTGTGTGTGTGTGTGTGTGTGTGTGTGTGTGTGTGTGTGTGTGTGTGTGTGTGTGTGTGTGTGTGTGTGTGTGTGTTTTATTCACCATAGTTGCCTGCTGGTCACCCAACCAACCTTTCCCCTACAGAAAAAGTTCAGAGCTCACACTGACTGATCTTTTGGTAGGACTGAGACCACACCACACGCTGGAACAGTGAGGCCTCAACTCCTCAAATTACATACTGTACCTAGTTGTGTGTGTGATTCACCATGGTCGCCTGCTGGTCACCCAGCCAGTCTTCCCCATTACGGAGCGAGCTCAGAGCTTATAGACCGATCTTTGGTTAGGACTGAGACCACAACACACACTCCACACACCGGGAAAGCGAGGCCACAACCCCTCAAGTTACATCCTGTACCTATTTACTGCTAGGTGAACACACCCCACACATTAAGAGGCTTGCCCATTTGCCTCGCCGCTTTCCGGGACTCGAACCCGGACTCTCTCGATTGTGAGTCGAAGGCACAACCACTACACTCACGGTGTGTGTGTGTGTGTGTGTGTGTGTGTGTGTGTGTGTGTGTGTGTGTGTGTGTGTGTGTGTGTGTGTGCACGCTTTGTCTGGGCCACCTCATGTGGGATTGTCAACTTGGTATATAGACAGGTAGATAGATAGATAGATGGATGGATAGGCAAATTTTTGTGCCAGTAATATTAAGTTATGTAGTACAGTGGTGGACAGATTCCATTTATAGATAAATTGTTTTGTTTGTGGTGAGCTGTCATTACTAACTGTAAAGATGTCTGAAAGATTGTTGTCCATAGTGATAAACTTGATCAGATTTTCAGAAAATTTCACTAGAAGGAGATCCCATAACATGTACACCAGTTCTTCCATACTTGGTATTACGTGCCACTTTCGTACTCAAAGCCTTCAATCGTCATCATTCATCTTGGAAAAAGTTCTTTAAATAGTATTCCTTTTGCAGTTCACATAAACTTCTCCCAGCCAATTTTTTTTTACTCTTAGGCCTGTGGGCATCCTTACCCAACACTCCCTGACAATGTTTTCAGTGTTCCTGAATCATAACTTTTTCTCTGGGTTGTTACAGAATTGGATATGCTTACCGTTGGACAGGATCACTTATTTAGAGAGCTAATTATCATCACCTAGTTAGGGTTTTGTATGTCTGATTTTATGTTTAGATATGTTAGAAGTATCTCTTGAATAGTGTACATATTTACCACAAGTTTGTGGCAATCTAAAATGATATTAAGGGCATGTGTTTGTAAATATGGTGGAAGCGAGAGGTGGGCCTCATTGTTCAAGATCACTAGGAACAACCACCGCTCAGCCTGAAAATGGCTTGGTGGTGGTGGTGGTGGTGAGTGAGTCACCATGATGGTTGTCTGTCTTCACTAGACATGGAATTCCACACTGATGTTTGTTATCATTGTAATTTATTTTATTTAAGGTTTCCACTAGAAATAATAAAAAGATGTTGCCTCTTTTGGGGAATTCCATAACTTAACTGAATAGATTTAACTACTGATGTGAATAACATGGTATAAACTGATCTGACGTGGTGGTGGCTCACATTGAGGTGAGGTTATCATACTTTGTTATAACTGAATCTTTGTGTCATTTGTGTTGATTGTATTGTTCTTTTGAGAAGAACATTAACATTACATCCTTCCTTCACAAGTTTTCTACTCTTGTGTTGTGTCATGCTTCACTTCTTGCCACTTGTTGCCTCACTGAAGGGATTGTGACACTAACCAGACAAAGTTGGACACTGAAAAGTCAAACTCACAGGTTCTCTGTGACAAACACTGGTAGCTCAAGGCTACATACACGAAACTCCTGTATGACCTTTTAACATTATAGTATGTATTAGCCAGGATTCAGGTACAAATGATAACCTGGATTTCATACTAATATACTGACAGCATTGTACATAATTATTCTGTCCAATGGGAAGTTGTCAGAACTAGTGGTTATCAGCAAGTGGCAGCGCAATACATGTCTCCGCTCACATAAGGATAAGATAGAATATACCTACAGTGTCATTCTATAAATTTTAGAGATGCAATAAGTCAATATAATATATTTTTCTACATAATTCTTTCTAAGTAGTAACACAGGCAAAATCAAACCCTATTCATGAACAAATGTGTATAAGTTGATTTTCTTGTGAACTGGCATTGAGGCTTGTTTGGTCATCTCCACATTTCCAAAAGAGTACACCCTTGTTTGGAAGTGTGTTAATCCAATCAATAGTTAACATGAAGACAATACGTCTCTGTCACTTAAAAGTCCAAACCACACACACCAACTTACTAGTTAATGGAAACAACAATTCTAATTAAGAATAGGCAACTTGAGTATCCTGGCGAGAGTGTTGCTGTCTACCCAAACCAGCGCTGGTCACCTGTTTAACTTAAGAAACACATGGTTAAACAACCAGTTAATTCCTGCTGTAATGTCTATTATGCCACTATGCCGTGAGGAGGAGGAAAGTATCACAAATTCCTCTCTGCTGATTCTACAGTAGTCCTGTGATATGCTTGTTCTGTGCTTGACTGTTTTGCCATCTTGATCTTGATCTTGGCTTGGGGTCGCAGTGTAAAAGAGATGCTAAAATCTCCACAGAAATAACTATATCCATTTATCACAATGTTACTGAGTATGCTGGGTCATGCTATACAGTACAGTCAAAGTTTTTACCTTTTTTGTTGTCCAAATCATTATATTTTAAGACTTGTAATATGCCATATTTAAGATATCGATAACAGTATTACAAGATAATCACAAAAAATATTTTTGACCAACTTCTCCCAAATTTATTCATGTAGGATATTTAAAAGAAGATACAGAAACAACAGTATCATAATCAGTGTTCTATGCGTCTGTATGCACCTGGGATTTAATGCAACAATATTTTAGCTCGTGTCAGTAGGGGACATGTAGCAGCGGTGACATCTGGTGGATTAGTTCTGAAAACTCCCCATTGAGCCCTGAAAGTTTACCAAAGACTGGATATACTCGAACTTTGTAACTGTTTTATTTTTGTACAATATGTACAAAAATTGTATGAAATCAGAAAAGTTGAATATCAGACAATGCTTCTTGGTAAGATGATAGCTGCTGACGTGATTCCTTCAAGTATCTTGCCTTCTTGATTGCACACTCACATCCTGTTGTGGTTTCATCACCTGAGTGTCCTTTGTTTAAGTAACTCACATCATGACACCAAACTATTACCTACTTTGTCTACTTTGTCAAAATTTACAACAATAACAATTTACAATTTTTTCAAGTGTCTGAATTTGTGAATGATCTTAAGTACAGTAGTGGTGGTCCCAGTATGCCCTGGACTCATTACAATGACTGTATGCTGCTGTACATAGTTCAAGGTCCAGGACTCAACTCGGACCAGGAGTGGCACCACAGAGCTTTGGACCACTCTTCATTAAAGGATGCACTGATACTTGCCACACTCTCTCTCTCTCTCTCTCTCTCTCTCTCTCTCTCTCTCTCTCTCTCTCTCTCTCTCTCTTGACTGGACTTGGCCTCTGCAGAGGATGTGTGGATAACAGTTCTATGAATGCACTGAATACATGGATAACAGTTACATAAATGGGAGTTTCATGTATCTTATTATATTTATTACTCACTGCTTGTAATGGACATTTAGTTATAGATTATGTATCATATAGTTTTGTTGCCGTTATTTGACATATCTGATAACATTATCATCTAGTAATGCAAATATGATTAAAGTGCATTAAAATACTAGAGCCAATATTTAGTCATGAGACACAAAGTAGCTTTTAAAATAGATATTCCCTCACCAAAGAGTGTTTGTAATTAGATCCATTTGTTTCACAGGCAATAGAACTCTTAGTTGGCATAGCCCAGGGCATGGCTCACCTTGCTGCCCTCGGGGCCACACACAGCCAGCTCTGTGCCCGCAATGTGGTAGTGGTGGATGGCACCCGGCCCAAAATTACTGGTTTTGGCCTGATCCACTACCACAACGACCTGTACGTGCCAGACTACCGGCGGTGGCACGCCGTGGAGACGCTGCACAGCAAGGTGTCCACACCCAAGAGTGACATGTGGTCTTTTGGCTGCCTCATGTGGGAGGTGAGCACTCTGGGAGGAACGCCTTATTCAGACGTACGCACGGAGGAGGTTGGCGGCCGTGTGATGCGGGGCCTGCGCCTGCCCCAGCCCCAGTATGTGGGTGATGAGTTGTACCAGCTGATGCTCAACTGTTGGCAGCATGACTTGGATGAGCGGCCGTCATTCCCTGAGGTGGAGGCAAGCCTGCGCCAGCTGGCAGAGGATGACATCACACCTCACCTCTTGTTTTCACTGTACCCGTCATTCCAGTATGAACCGTATTCTCCTCACCTGGAATTCATGGACTGAGCTACTGGGATCAGTGTTTGGATTTTGTAATACATTACTTCGTAATTGTACCACTGTACGTGTCCAACCATTTGTGTGTGTGTGTGTGTGTGTGTGTGTGTGTGTGTGTGTGTGTGTGCGTGCATGCGCGCAAGCATTCATGAAATTTTGTATGCTAGGAAGAAATTACTGTCAGACACAAAGCAAAGAGGAGATTATTATGTGCCAAGAGACAACTGAATGCACAAAAACTTTTAGGAGAATTTAGCAGCTCAATCAAAATGTAAAAATGTTTCACAACCACTGAGTGGATTTGCTTCTATTTTGTCTTATGGCACAATTTGGGTATTGTTTTTGTGAATGTTCTGTGTGAATGCTGATGTATTTTTGTGATAAGAAGTTTTACTTTGTGAAACTTTGTGTTTACGTAAGTGAATTTTGCATTCCATCTATTCATTCTGATTAAATTTGTGTGAATTGCATCAGACACAGGGTTGTTGTTGCATCACATCACTTTGGTCACCATAACAGCCCTCACAGTGGCACAGCCTTCACTCTCCAAGCCTTCCTTAGCTGAACACACTAGCTTGGAGTATTGGTTAAAAAGTCAACCACTCCCTGAGTATCAGTGTGTGAGGTGAGGCACAGGGCAAGGAGTGAGGCAAGGTACTGAAGTGAAGGACCCACAGTGAGGAGGATGGGGGTGGGATGGGGGGTGGCAGGCCGGGATATGAGGAATAGTGAGTGTGGTTTGGTGGGTCAGGTGACACATGGAGGGGTTGCTGTATCATTGAGGGGGAGTCTGAACCTTGACTATCTTTGGGTGAAACAGCCTTAGACTTGTCTTGATGTGTGTGAAGCTGGAAGGTTTTACAATTAATAACACTTTATTGTAAAAGAAGTAATTTATTATTTTTTATTTTATATTGGTTACATACATGAGGTTGTAATGTAGAAGCCAAGCTACTTAATCCTTGGTACCAGTTTGTGATATGATGATCACCGTCTACATAGAATAGGTTTATTGAAGTAAGATAAAGGATTCTCTGTTACGACACTATAATGATTTGGAGACAGATTACTCAAATCATTTTGGTGGCATCAAGTTTCCAGATAATTTGTATTGAAGTACCAGGATATAAGTTTTTCCCTCTTATCTCATTAAGTTAACACATTTGTTTCTCCTCAAGGCTTTCTTGGTTCCACATTATAAATACTTTGTACATATGTGATGCCTATCAGCCTGATGGGTTGTATACTCACAAGCACTAGTCCCAAGATCAGGTATCACTGTTGATGCTGAGTGACAACTTTACGCCTGCACAAGGTTCAAGAAAGGAATCACTCACTACATTGTTCAAAGTGTGCAACATTAACAGGAGTGAGCACAGATACTGCTGCTGCTGCTGGAGACAGCCTAAAGCAACTGTCAAATTTACTATAACCAAGTTAAGAAAAGTAGTCATGTTACAATTATCATTGGTGTGCTACTGCATGTTGATGTGAGTCTGTCTAAAGGTTATCTGTCCTGTTGCCTGTCAGTATTAGGATGAGTGATGGAAGGTGGTGTGGATGTACTGTACAATGAACCATTTTTGAGGTGGATCAATTGTGACATGACTCATATTTATAGTACTTTGAAAATTTATCTTTCAGTTATATTGCTAAATACCAGGACTTAAGAGTCTTGAGGAGGACAAGTGCATTAGAAATTATCTTTCTAGGTCAGAAAGACTGGACAACTCACATGCTTGACTATCAATGTTTTTATCAATTGAGCTGAGTGGAACTTTACCACATGTGCATGTAGAACTCAAGAAATTTGAAATACAAATTTTGAATGGATTGTGATTTATGACAGTATTTTGAGGGTTTATTTTGTGTAGCCTGACAGTCACCATGGTGACATGGTGATGTGGTAATTGCTTATTTTGCCATCAGTAATCCTCAGGGATAACTTACACTTGAGAATGTGAACTGTCTTTTTAAAGGAAATGAAATGTGATGACAAAATACTTTCAGTTCTTGCACTTGGTAATGATTTTATGGTTTAGATTTTTTAAAGATAATATAAGTAACATTACTTTTTTGCTTCAGAACTTGATTATAGAGAATGAATTGAAGCAGTGTCTAATACAGTCACACTATGTTCAAATGTGCAATTAATTACTACACAAGCTGGTGTGTGGACAGACAGACTGCCAGCCGTCCAGCATGTGCACTGAGCCTGTGTGGTGACAAAGGTGCCACCCTGTGATTAGTGGCAGTTGTGTAATGTTTTGTAGTGAGGCATGTTGTAAGTTTCATTGTTTGCATGTTTATGCTAAGAAAAAACACTTCAAATCCAAAGTTGAAGTCAGTTCATAATGCAAGTAATGATAATTCAGTCACATTGATGAGAAAAAGCAGAAAAGGAAGATTTTTACACAACTAAGATACAAAAATGCATTCTCTTTTCAATTATAGTAATGTGGAGGCAAACCTTTCTCTAGAAGATTGACATCAATTAAATCAGTTTTGTTTGAGCTTGGAAAAAAAAAAAAAAAAAATAGAAAAATAAATAAATTCTCTTTGAATTTTATGTTGTGTGCATGAAGCATGTAGGGTAAGAGAAAAGACTAATAGCCTTTGATCTCTCATATTGCACTTTTTATGAAGCTACAGCCATGTGTCACATCAACCACTGCTTTGTGGAGGCCAGCAAAGAGTTACTGCTCTATTGTACTAATGTGTCATTTTGATTAGTGTAGGACAACTTCTTTGTGCCTTTATTTGAACAAAAAACCAAAAAACAAAAAAACAAACCAAAAAAAAAAACAAAAAAAACATGGTTGGTAGTGTGCAGAACAGACATTCCCAAAAGGGCTTCCTTGGTAAAAGAGACTCAAGCAAAACAGTCTTTACAGATTGCATATTAATTAAGTATTAGTTTTGTACTGTAACTCTGTAGCATCAATGTGTATAATGTGTGTATGACTTAAGTGCGTTGGATAGGAATGTAATGACTACTTAAAGCTTTTTTTTTCAATTTTTTTTTATCAGTACTAATATGTTGCTGTACTGTACTCTAGTCATGTCTCAGCACTTGTAAGAACACTTCAGCTTTTCTGTTGAAAGCTTTGACATTTTATTACAAGTAACCTTAATGTTACTTATTCTTAAAATCCTCAGTATGTTCTCTTTAGTTACTATTGATAATTCATATTTCTACAAACAGTATGATCACCATTGCTGTACATTTCAAATTCATCTTTGAATCCTTTTTTATGTAGTTGATAAATAGTATCACGTGTGAAGACATCTTCACACTAGCAAGTGACATTTTCTGTTTAGAAACAGAACACTCAGCATAACTAAAGTGTCACATTTCATCTGTCACTGAGCAGATTTCTCTGCACTTTTGGGATACAGATAAGACAATGTTTGCATGTATACACACACATTCCCCAGACCTTTAATCCTGGCCATGTGTGTATGAGTATCACCCCTAACAGTGCAGGGTTTGGCTTGTATTCATTCCTACAAAATTGCTTATCATCAGTTTGGGAGTAATGTGTGTTTTGGAGTGGATCTGTGATGGCAGCTGGACACAAAAATGGTGACTGCACAGTAACTGTAGGAGAATGTCTGGATTAATATTGTAATTGCTAAAATAATTGAAAGAGCAGAGGTTTGAGGAATAAGATAAATGCATTTCATGTTTTATTCCAGATTTTTGTTTGATAAAGCAAAAATGTATTGCTTGATGTATATTAGTACTCTAGTTTTCATAAGTCAAACTAGGATGGATTAATACTAATAATTATTAGCCTTCCACACAAGCTCAGCTGGACAACTGCAGATCACAGATAAAATTCAACTTTAGTAACCACAAACTTCTTAAAATTTAGTTTTGTTTATATCAATGCAAAACATTTGAATGTGAAATTGAAATAATAGTAAAATATGTATAACTTTAAATGATATTACTTAAAACAAAGCAAATTTGTGTGCTGGTTTGCCTGTGCTGATAATACCTCTTCAGATGCTAAGTTGCGTATTTGCGTTCAGTTTATGACAAATGCAAGTCTGCAATGTCATCACAGTTCCATGACTGCACAACTCTGGCTTGTTGGGACACAGCAGCCGTTAGGTTCAAATTAAAGTGTGGTTGGCTTTGAGCCGGGTGTGGAACAAGTGACTGTGACAGCAGAGCAGATCACTTTTCAAACACCACATTGATTTGTGTCTGTGTTGCTTTCTTCTAACCACTCAGTAATGGTATTGATGAAAACCAACTAAATATGAATGGTGGAAAATTAATTCAAGTACTTAAATTCTTTTTTAGTATGTAAAGAGGAATACAAATTAGAAAAATGGGAAACATTTCAGGCCATTTACACTCTTGTTGAAGTGTTGTAATCTATAATGATAATATTAAGTTGTAATAGATTACATATCTGGGACACTGGTTGTCTGTAAGTTAATATTTAACACCTTTGCTAATGTACTTAAGAGTATCATAACACTAACATTTAAACTTGTGAAGCAGTTGAGAATCTCGTAGCTTTACCCACGTGTAAATTTAAAGAATCTCCTGCATAGTATTCACTGGCACTAGTACAAGTGCTGTTTTACAAGGATTATTATTTTTTTTTTTACAGGCATTCAGATTTTACAGATTTTTTTTTCTCATCTGATCTTTATTTTCATTCTTTTAAATAAGTTTCCAGGAAGATACCAAAATAGTGGTGATGTACTATAGCAGCATTAGCCTGTGTGATAGGCAGCAGGGAATCTGCAAGGCATGTTACTTTACATGTGTTGTAATGGAAAAATGTGTACCATTGTAATTTAGTGGTTTTGTAAAAGATAAGTTGTTTAAAGATCCTCCTTTATTGATTGGATTGAGGCAAGGCACATGCACAGGGAATCCTTTTTGCTTGTTAGTCAGAGGCCTTATACGTATGTAGGTGGTCATTTGAATATCATGTCTTTTTAAAGAATATTTGGGCTAAGTTTTGCCTCTTCATAGGAAAAATAAATCTACTACTTGTATGATGCACAAGTAGCCAATCTTAGTCCATGTTGGTGCAGGCATGTGTGTATCTGTGTGTGTGTGTGTATAGTGACACTTCTTCAAGGCCTGTATAATTCCTGGGTACTCATTGGTCACACTCAAAAGTAGAACAGCTGCCTTGTAGAATGCTTACCATGGCCCTTATAGAGTCATAAGAAGTCATCACCAGTACATATAGATAGATTATGAGCAAGTTACCTTGGTAACGTGTGGTCTTAATCTGTTTGGCAAGATATTGAATGCTGATGCCAGTGTTGGGACAAGAAGAAGAAGAGAAAAAAGGGGGGAAATCTTTGGGCCAGAACTTCACATGATGAAGAACATTGCCATTGTACAGTATTAACTAAGCTTTTCTATTAGTTATGAAGCTAGACAAACCAATCTCTCAGTTAGTATAGTTGTAGCACCTGTGAAGTGCAGGACGGGAGCAGGAAATATAATCTCTGGGCTACCTGAGTACTTCAAGAAGGATGAGGCTTACTCCATTGTTAACTAGCATGAAGGATTCCTTTATTAGCACCATCCAAAGCCCTCACAATCACCACAATGTTGGGCAAAATCACTGGTTATTAGACAGCACTTGAAATAAGATATGATGTTCTGTATTTTTCACACGATGTTTAAGCATTACCTAGTGATAGAGATTAGTGCAATGCTGTCTTAAGCAGGATACATTTGTATTCTTTATTTGGGGAAGGCAGTGGACATACATAGGTCATGGTTAATTTACTTACATTTGTTCACAAAACCTAATACTATATTATACTTACATGTTCATTTTAAGCTGAATTAAAAAAATACATTAAAAATATTGAGATCTTGACAACAGTGTTTTTTAAATCTTTGGGAATCAGTAAGCACACAAAGTATTCCTGATACCATTTGGTGGGATGTTATTTAGTAGTGTGAAATGAAACTGACAATATGCATGTTAAATTAAATGTGTCCAGAAATTATGATAATAGTTTCTTTCTTCATACACCTGAGTACTACATACCTAATTATGTGTTTGAAAGGGAAACATCTGAATCAAGAATAATCCATAAACAAAAGCAATAATAACTAAAGGTCTATGTATAGTACAGGGCTGTGATCAAACCATACACTCCCTGGCTGGGTGGTTAGAATACAGCCAGTCAACATATTCCTCATGTAGCGTAAGAGAGATGAAAAAGAAAACAGGGAATCTTTCCTTTGTGTTTGATTTCCACAATGAGATGAGGTGCAGAGTCACAATGAAAAGAGTGAACAAGATGATACACTGCCCAAACTTTCACCCACTGACTAGCCGAGGTATTCTTGTCTTTTGTCATTAGAGCAAACAAGAATGTTTGTGTTGTGCAGGGTGAAGATGTACAGAGCACAAGTGTGAATGAATCTATAGATGCAGATGCAGCCTCAATGATTTTGATAGATTCTCCTAAATTGGCAACATTTAACAGGTCAGATCAGGTAAGGGGAAGAAGACTGGTGTGTAATGATGCAGCAGGTAAGCCACCTCATGTGGAACTCATTGTCCTGCCATTAACCAATACACCATTTTATTAATTCATTTATTTATTTACTTTGTCTCTCTCTCTCTCTCTCTCTCTCATACATGGATTTCTCAATTTGTGCGTGTTTAGAATTTAGAATAGGCCATAACTCAAGTTGCACGGCTAGTTTAGTTCTGTGATGTGGTAACCATCTGTCACCAGATGTTTACCATGTGTACCCCCCAATACAGTGTCCCTTTGCATGATGTTTCAAGCTCATTGTTACCCACACACCACTAGTGTTAACGAAGGTGCCTAGATCGTGGGCACTATTTTGTTCAAGATTTCAAGGGATTTGATATTGCTGATAATCTGACCAGTGCCAATAAGAAGTATTTGCCTTGCAAAGCAGACAGGATTTCACAAGATGGAAGACAATGACATCAAGGAGTTATGCAGTCTCACTGGAAGGAACTCGAGAGAGAGAGAGAGAGAGAGAGAGAGAGAGAGAGAGAGAGAGAGAGAGAGAGAGAGAGAGAGAGAGAGAGAGAGAGAGAGAGAGAGAGCTCATGGAGGAGACAGCCGCATCAGCCTTGGAACAACCTCAGCGAACTCTCACAAACTTGTCCCAATGTATGGACTTGTTGAAGCAAGCAAAGAAAATCATAAAAGAAAATGTGGAGAGAAGCAGTGCAGTTACCAGAGGAATGATGACCAAATAGCCTGCTAAGAAGTGTTGCTAAAAAAAAAAAAAAAAAAAAAAAAAAAAAAAAAAAAAAAAAAAAATAAATAAATAAATAAATAAATAAATAAAAAAGGCACAGACCCAGATGCACCCAAGACACCCAATACAAAGCTATGTAGCAGTACAGCTCAATATAAACATGTACAAGTAAACAATAATACAACATAATTTCTTTATAAGTTTGTTTGATATCCTACAACTCATATCCTTCAACTTAATGTCAGCTGAATGCAATCCTCCACACAGTACGTACTGCACAGTTTGCTTCAGTAATCTTGTTCACTTTATGCAAATTTTACGTTTTACAATCCTTTCACGAACGTATCTCTCGTATAATTTGAGAAATCCATGTATGTAAGCATATTTGTGTGTGTGTGTGTGTGTGTGTGTGTGTGTGTGTGTGTGTGTGTGTGTGTGTGTGTGTGTGTGTGTGTGTGTGTGTGTATTTACCTATTTGTGTATTACAGGGCCTGAGCTAAGCTCTCTGTGTCCTGTCTCCTTGTCCATTCCTGTCATATCTCTCTTTCATCTGATTGACACACACCGCGTCAACGACATGACTGCTCAGTTTATTCCACTTATCAATGCTACGATGCGGGAAACTGTATTTTCTCACGTCATTTAGACAGATGTCCTTTATTAGCTTTTTCCATGTCCTCGGAGATGATTACTTGTGGTCACCTTTATCAACTCTCTATCCAGTATGTCAATCTTGTTCACCAATTTATACATAGTTATCATGTCTCCTCTTGTTCTTCTCTCTTCTAATGTGGTCAGCCCCAGCTTCCTCAGTCTTTCCTCATAGTCTAACTCCCTGAGTCCTGGTACCATCCTTGTTGCCAGCCTCTGTACCCTTTCTACCTTCTTCACATTTTTCTTCATATGCGGTGACCAGACACATGCTGCATATTCTAGCTGGGGTCTTATTAAGGTACATAATATCTTCTTCATCATTCCTTCATCTAGGTAGTGGAATGCAAGGCCAATATTTTGAAGCATGTTGTATGTTTTCCCAAAAATCTTGTTAATGAGTTTCTCCGGTGACAAAGTGTTTTGCACGGTTACTCCTAAGTCTTTCTCCTCATTGGTCTCTTTAATTTTCTCATCACCCAGTCTGTAATCCCAATTTGGTCTGTATCTACTTCTTTCCATTTTCATAACATGGGTCTTGTCTTTATTAAATTCCATCTGCCACTCTTTACTCCACTCATATATTTTATCAAGATCTTCCTGTAACTTGTTACAATGTGTGTGTGTGTGTGTGTGTGTGTGTGTGTGTGTGTGTGTGTGTGTGTGTGTGTGTGTGTGTGTGTGTGTGTGTGTGTGTGTTTGCGTGTGTGTCTTAGGGAAGTGTTTTATACGTATATATACCATTTGCTTTTTGAGTGATGTTACAGGCTCATTTATGTTTGTATATTTATAAGAATTGTCTCTAACAGTGACAAAGAATATTTTGACAAAGTTATGAGTGAATGTTATCAAATATTTGGGTTCAGTTATTGTAGAGTGAATGCTTGTGTAGGAACTGAGACATGCAGGAATTATTATTATTCATTCTTTTTTGTCTGTCAACAGGCATATAATATCAAAGCAACACAGTGAAAACTGAAAGCTACAGTATTGGAGGGAATCAAGAATTTTGTTACAAATGGTTTGGTGCACAACACGGTGTGGGCTACTGTGTTTCCAAAGATTAATCACTTAAAAAAGTAAGTTACTTTCTCCTCCAAAGTTACTTCTCAAATCAATAATCAGTGAGGCATAAGAAGTGTATGTAGAGCTGAGAATGAAAGCTTTTAAATATATAAAAATATAATAACTAGTCTGATATAATCTCTGAGAAAGGAAAAAAATCCAAAAAACACAATCCTATGGCAGCCAGCATGGGAATAATACACACATCTAACAATTTACCTTTCCTTGTGTTACTGGCTCTATATAAAAATGAAAGAGATAAATGCAACCTGACAAGACCGGTCCAATCTCTGACAAGGCCCAACACTGTACAGGCTGAAGTTCATCTCAGTCAATGCTCAATTTCAAATAATTTATTTTTCTAAATGAAGAAGCTTTGGTTCTGTGTTGATAAGGTTTGGTTCTGTGTTAACATTCTTTGGTTCTATATAGATTTACACATCTGCTATAAGGGCCATTTAGATCCTCTACCTGTGTATCTACGTTAATGACCGAGACAGTTCACCCGTACGTATTGCACAACTATAACACTTGTCTGTGCATTAGAAGAATCTCTATCAGATAATGATCTCTATGAAACTTTTATCATTTCTATATCATCTTTAACATTTGAGGCAATCAAGATGCACCAACAATCAGTGCATAACAAGCCTTCACTCAGGAGTACAAAATTATACATATTCACAATGCAATATGTCACTATGCATTTACATGCCCAACATTCCATGCCTGGTTTGCCTATCAGTGTGTAGTGCAGACACTCACTCAAAATACACATACACATTATGTACACAGAATAGCAGGATTGCAAAGGTTTCTGCTCCTGTCCATGTGAAAGGAAACACTGACTTTATCACCACCTGGCTTGGGATTCAAATGCACATTCTTTTGGTGTGAGCTGAGTGCACAAATCACTAGAATTATGACTAAAATCAGGTGAGTGTCCCAAAATATTTGAAATAAAATAAAAATCACTAGTTAAATAATACAATGATGTATTTATTTTTCCTTAATCTTTTAATTTTTTACCAAGTGAAATGATGCCAGTGAGCCTTGGGTCAGGAGGTGAGGATAACACAAAGGCTCTGTACTCACCAGTGAGCTTGGTGTCTCTGTGCAACCTTCTCTATCATGTCCTCATGGCTGGCATACAGGTTCAGTGTGCTGCAGATGTCCTGCCACTTGACAGCCTTGGCATCATCCCCGGCGTGGAGCTGCATCGAGTACAGCATGCCCTGCAGGTTGTCTTGATGAAAGTTGAAGGCCATTGTCTCCATCCAGGCATTGTCAGTGTTGCGAGGGTCATCCACATACCCAGAGTAAATCTCGACGCCTGGAATATTCCAGATGACGTCACAAACTGATGACACAGGTACTTATCACTATGCTTGTTTAAAGCCAACACAAAACTCATGAGGCACCAATTCTGCTTGATGCAACAATTACAATGTGTCCCTGAGCTCTGCCCTTGTGTGTAATATGAAAGAATCAAAAGACATTCTTCCATAGAATAAGGAGTTACAAACACCACCAATTAACTCCATCAATCCCTTTCAACACCACTTTCTGATCGGTCATGTACTGGCACCAGCTACACAAAGTTGGCAACTTAGATCATGACATATTCCTGTGTGAACCTTAAACAGATGTACATGCAGGGCTGTACTACTTCTCTGGCACACAGGACCAAGACCAAGAACTCCTCACCCATCACTATTTTGAAAGGCACATTCCATCTGAAGGAAGTTCATCATGCCACATGTTCAGGACCAATGTTTCCATTAGCACCTGTGCTTTCATCAATTAAAGCTTGATAACATTTTGGCATGTTGATAATTTCTAGAAAAATTGTTCATAATTGACTGGGAAGAAAAACCAAAGAAAGTGAAGCAGTTGATTATCTGTTCATCTTACCCCCTTTGAAAAGTTCTTTGAGCTGCTTTTCACTTTCTTCCTTCTGTTTCTGTGTCATCTCCAGGGAGTTGAGTGCCTCTTCCAGGAACTCTCGCTGAAGGGTGGTGGTGACACGCTCGCCAGGGTCCACCATGCCACCTGGAATGGCCCAGTGCCCAGTGTCACGACGCTGGATGCAAACAAACTGCAGGATTGGTCTTCTGGTCTTCTCTGAAAAGTTTCATAATATCACTGACACTGAACCAACACAGAACTGATACAGCAGTGAATGGGCCTTAATTTTACCAATGTCTAAGCAAACTATGGCTTAAGTACTTAGAATCTGATCTTAACCCTTTCAACACTGCTATGTATACATGGATGTGATAGGGGATGCACTATGACACTACAACAAACCGTCATGTCCAGGTGTGCGCTAAATTATCTTTTGTTTCAAAGGGCAGATTAATACAAGAAGTTTAGTGTTTTGTGCTTTGTTTAGGTGGTGGCACTATGTACTGGAGACACCCTGAAACTCCACCCACAATCATTCAAGTAAATCAGAGACTGCCACATCGCATCATGCCACGTCACACCACAGCACTGCATCTCGAGGCTGGCTGGCAAAGTGACGGCTGCAGTGAATCAGTCAGTAGTGGTATAATCCTCTTTTCTATGGAAGCCAGACTGTCACTAATTCAATGCTTGTCTGACTTCCACAAGAAGGAGAATTATACCACTTTTTGTTCCTAGCCTAGCCATCTCAGACTGGCTACTCACCACTATGTCGAGTTCTGAGTATCTCTGAATATCTGCCAAGGTGCTTCTGATGAAAGACATAGTGATAGTACACTATAATGCTCTGCATAAATGTGACAGTATATGCCAAATAAAGCAATTATAATGAGGTGGGTACAGAGCATGCAGGGGGCAGCCAGCCAAGTGATACACAGGTCCAGGCTGGGAAAATAGGAATGGTGCTCAAAGCGTTTATGAGAGTACAATAACGGAGTTTGGTATGCAAGAAGTAAACAGGTTTTCAAACATGCACAGCTCATCATGGCATTTGTGTAGTGCTTGGACTGCCCTAACACCCTTCACCCCTTGGTCCTAATCCTTCCTTTGTTACATCCCTTGAAACAAAGCTACAACATTCCCATTATTTCTGCACTGGCACTGTGTAAGCCTTGAACAGGCACCACTGCAAATGCTGACCCACACAACATGCACAAAGCACCACATGTGTAATATGAAGCAAAAGGTGCATGCCTACCAAGACTCTTCACACACTATGTACTGTGATAAGTTGCTTTTCACTCACCGTGAATGACTGCCTTGCCATCAGCCAACTTCCACCGCGTCACAATGGGATCTGCAGCATGGTTGGGTCCCCACCGTCCCAGAGCACCTCGCCCTGCCACTCCAGTCCGGCCACACACATTTCTGTGAAACATTCCAGGTGTCCAGGAGGTGCAGCCCAAGCAATCAGAGGAGTGGGGAGTGTCATTGAAGATCTGTTCTGTACTGACCAATCACTCCAAAGTCAGTACAACCAGTCTGATCATTTATCATTACATAGTAATAGTCTTCTATGAAAAATTAATTCACTTTATTGGTTATCTAAACAATTAAGAGTGATGGCTACATTGAAGTAAATAAATTATGCAAATTATTAACTAATGAAAGAAGTGCAAGAATGCAAGAAATGGTGTACCTACAGTGCAAGAAAGCAATGCATTGTGAGGAACAAACAGAGAATATATTTACTGTCATAACCAGCCTGTTGAAGGAAGGAATTTTAAGGAACAGACATCATGGTAAACTAGATCTGAGAAACCAAAATCTTCCAAGACAAATACAGTGGAGACTCAATACTTGAACTTAATTAGTTCCAAATGGCTGTTTGAGTATCAAAAAGTTTGACTATCAATACCTATAAATCAGGTAATTTCTTCTAATCTTAGCAAAACCTCAAGTTTATAAAAATTTCAGTAACTTTTTAATAATTTTGATTTGTACATACTGTAAGTGAAGGCTGGTGATGGGTAACATAGAAGACAAGGGGAGACGGGTGGGGGGGGAGGAGGAGGAGGAGGAGGAGGAGGAGGAGGAGGAGGAGGAGGAGGAGGAGGAGGAGGAGGAGGAGGAGGAGGAGGAGGAGGAGGAGGAGGAGGAGGAGGAGGAGGAGGAGGAGGACCAGTCACCATCCATGAAAACATCTGGTGTGATTCCTGTGAACTCACTAGTGGAGGGTTGTGGCTCACTCACACTTGCACTCTCACTAGATTCCTCATTTTCACCACAAATAAACCTCTTTGGTGCCATTATAAATCTTTAAGTGAAAAACTACCTACAGAGTGCAGTAAAATGTTGTTTTCTCAAGGCTGTGGCAGGACAGGGGATGCACACCAGTATCCGATATACCAGAATACAGGTACTACCGGTATCAGAACGGGACAATGACAGCGGCGGGGAGGGAGAAGACAGAGCTTTGTTTACAACCATGTGTGTGGCCGATCAATTACCAAATATTTTCACTACATATAAGCCTTTGGTGTTAATGTAAGTTTACAAGTGAAAAACTACAGACAGAATGCATGAGAATGTTGTTCTGATGACTGTGGCAGCACAACTGGTGGAGGGGGAAGGAGAGGCCAGGGAGCCTTCGTCTACAATCGTGTGTGGACGTTCAACTATCAGGTATTTTTTAGAGTATTAAATCAAACTTTTTTTTTTTTTTTTTTTTATACCATGTGGGCTTTTCACGGGAATTTATGGGCTAAAGGGGATACTTTTTGTTCAAGTATTGAATAGTTCGACTATTAAGACGTTCAAGTATTGAGTCTCCACTGTGTATAATCAAGAATCAAATTGAATGTGAAACAAAAGTTACTGAGCAACAAATTTTTTGTGACCAGTCCCAAAGCAGAGCCAGTGACAGCCCCCTCACCGCGGAAAGCCGTCCACCACATCATAAGGTTTCACATGGGAACAGCGACTCACTCTGCCATCCAGTGCATTCCACCTTGGTTTGAAGCCGGCAGTTCTGAAAAAAAATTAGCTTTCCAGTCATGCATGCTACAGTCTGGCTTCAGCAACTGGAAAAATATATATACATATGACCAAGTAAGGGCATAATTAAAGTCCTGTCAACACATATAACTGCATAAAGTGCAGAGAAATAAATGAATCAGTTTTACTATACTATATTATATAGTAAAAAAGGAGTTGATTACCCTATCTCTGGATCAGCATAGGGAGGTGCAGCCAGGATGTGTGGAGCAGTGTGGCTTGGTGGCAAGTACTCTGGAAACTCAACACTCCAGTCCACCTTAGTGTCTGGTACTTGGACTCGCTGCACCTGCAAACAAAATGGTTCAAGTGTTACAACCAACACTCCTCTCCCTCTCTCTCAGTGCTGAAGCAGGTATGGCACAAAGGGAAATGTAATGAAAAAAAACTAAAGGAAGAGAAGATTCATAAGTAATTTTACAATCTATGCCAAGCAAAGTACCATATGGGTGATTGGGGATACCATCTTCCTGACATAATTTCAATACTTCAGTGAGAGTTTTGGTGAGGCGGCAGTCTCTTGGTGACCACTCGGCAGTGATAATCTCAGAGACTTGAGACGAGTCCTGCCAAAAGCTGGTGATTTTTCAAACTGTTGCTGAGTGGCTAACCTATCAACTTTACCTTTGCTGCTACAGACCACAAAGCTTCAGTTTGCTGCACACACTGCCCTACCCTCTCCCTATCCTTCAGACTCCTTCCCAACACTCACAGCCACCACCAGAGGGCCATCACCACACCTCTGCAAGGAACACTTACTCAACACCTTCCTCTATTCTTTACTCACTATTAGAAGGACAACATCTGTGAATAAAATAACAGTGTTAACTATACTCCTGCTATTTAAAAAAGAAAGAAAATGAGAAAACGAGAGAGAGAGAGAGAGAGAGAGAGAGAGAGAGAGAGAGAGAGAGAGAGAGAGAGAGAGAGAGAGAGAGAGAGAGAGAGAGAGAGAAAATGGCAACTTGAGAGAGAGATTACTCAACAGAATCACCAACACAAAGGTTTCTTGCTTGGCACCAACCCAAACCCCATGTTTGCCCCTCACCTTGTCCTTGGTGAAGGGGTATGCCCCACCGCGACACTTGGTATGCATGCTGGCAGTGGTGCGGGTGAGACAGTGGGTTGGGCACACCACTCTGGTAACACTCCTCATGCCAACTGAAACATCAATTATATACTCAATCAATTTGATTCTTGAAATTGAGCAAAAGTTACCCTTTAAAAAAAAATATTATTTAGCTGTATTTGGTTATCAGTAATTTAGAAGCCTCTAAGGAACACTTAGGGAGGCAGTGGCATAGTCGATACGGTGGTGAGCGTGGGATCGGACAGACGTCCTCGCGTAGGTTCGAATCCCACCATGTACAGCCTTAAAACACTTTGCCATTTGCCGAGTGGCTCAAAGTTACCTACATATCACCATGATACCCAGGTTCTAGGTGATTACACTCAAGATGAGCTTGGATGGTGATATGGGCCCTAATATGGGTACCACTATAAATAAAATTGCCTGCGCCACTAATGGGCGGAAGCTGAACAGTGCTTCCCATACACTCTTCAAGTGTGCCTACAGGCGCTTTAGGCCTTACCGTAAAAAAAAAAAAAAAAAAAAAAAAAAAACTTTTAATAAATACTTAAATCCTGTGAACTTCAGGTATTTTCGGGTCACTCAACTGAGGTGAAGTACAGTACCTACACTCCTGATGCAGTGCATGTCTCCTGCATTTTGGGCACTGGCAAGAACTAAAAGCTCCTCTCACAAAGAATAATGATGGAGAGAACTTATGATTAAATCTAATGTTACTTCTTATTACCCACTGCATCTATTGATCATCAGCTTTGGAGATAACAATTGAAGAGTTGGAGTTACCATCACCAATGATCTGAAGTCTTTAAGACAAATGAACAAAGCTGCAGTGAGTGCTAATTCTAAAGGAAACCTGTGAGATATTTCTAGGTTACTCAGTACAAGTCCTTGGTCTTACCAGGATGTCTAACCAGGATGAGCTCCTCTGGGAAAGAGCTCCAAACATGCAAACACACCACAATAGAGAGATATATTTCTAATAACAATAATGCAAGCTGATGCAAAATACTATGGAATGTGTGTTGCAAGCAATAAAGAGAATTCTTCAAAGAGTAATTAATATTCAAACAGACTGTTCACCAGATGAATGGCAAGAAGTCTTTTAAACTGGGATAAGGTAAGAGCCAGGACAACCTTGGAGGGCAGAGAATTCCTGAGGCTAATAAATCTAGCTAATTGAGAAAAATCTTTTGCGTAAGTCAGTATGTATATGAGGATAGAATATTTTGAGAGAGTGGCCTCAAGTCCTGGCATCAGGCATAGGAATAAAGAAATCAGTGTGTGCAATAGATGTTAATCCATTACATATTTTCCACACCTTTATCAGGTCAGCTCAGAGCAGCCTACCTGGCACATACAGACCCAGAGCAGAAAGATGACTGCTATAATCCATGTTGTGATAACCAATAATTTGCTTTGACCAATAGTGCTGAACCCCTTCCAACAACAAAAGGTCTCCCTCATAACCTGTGTGCCAAACCACGTAAGAGAACTCAATTACTGGATGAATAAACCATGTAAGAGAAGTCAATAGTTGAAAACTCAATATGTGCAATGTAAAGAGAAAGCATAAATGAGGAGTCCTGGTTTACTGTACTCTTAAGGAGGTTTGAGGCAATACCAAATGCCTTATTGGCAATACTGCAGATATGTTGATGGAATTTCAGAGTAGTATCAACCAACAATCCCAAATCTGATGCTGAGTCTATGAACTGAATTAGATGGCCATTCATGTAATAAGCAGGTCCTTCATAGGGTGCAGTGCTGCGACAGACCATAATAGTAACAGTTTTTTCAGTATTTAACTTTAGTCCCCATGATTCAGCCCTGGATACAAGGAGGTCTATGTTTCTCTAAATGGAAAGCAAGTTCTGTGCAGAGTAAGAAATAGAAATGTTAGTCTGTAAGTATATTTTTAAGTCATAAGCAAAAATGTACTTGCAAGAGAAGTCAGAAACAATGAAATTTATTTACATTCCGGTCAGCTACACAGGACAGAATCTGCCCTCTCACCAAATATCATGCTTTAGAAATATCTGTGCATTATTAGAAAGTGTTAATGTAAAAATGTGTTTGTAAAACCCTGGTGAAATGGCAGAAATAGGCTAACATATGGTTTGTTTCACCAGGTAGGAAGTGTGGGGAGTAAACTTGTAGTGTCAAGCATATGGTCTGAGTTAGGTGTTAGGATAGGGATTTGATTCATTGTTGAGGTCAATTTGAGGATAATCTTACTAATAGTAATTCCTAAACAAGAAGCAAGACATTTAATGATGAAGTAGTTTATGTCCAACACGTTTTTTGTGGTTTTATTTGGTGGCCAGCCTTTGTGTGTTCTACATGGGCTCTCAGAGTTTGGTAGGTACCTCCCAAAATCTAAGTCCATAATGATGAAGCTTGTCGCCCCCATCGCAAGCAAGGAGAGTTATGTGGGTGTTCAGGTGTTGGTACATACGGCTACTGCAACACAGTACAACATGACGTCACACCTGCCAATAACAAGGCGTAAGTTGTCACGTCATGTCAGAGATGCCAATTAGGAGGTAAAACGTGTGGACCTGCGCACTTGCATCATCTGACCACAATGATGGCAGCAAACAGGTGTGAGGATTGTGATACTGGACTAATTGACTTTTGCTTGCAGCAGTGGTAAAGCCAAGGATCTCTTTGACTTCTGTGTCTGCCACCAGCTTACTTTGAAAGAAAAACAGTGTGATGTGTGAGGAAAGGTTGCTGTGCTGGACATTTAAGTTAGGTTAGGGTAAAGATCCTAGAGGGGGATCTGGAGGTGCAGCCCTCCAGTTAGTTTAGTCTAGAGGTGGTCTTGGGGTGCAGGCCCCCCTGCTAGTTGTTAAGGCTAGGGTAAAGACCCTATGGTGGGAGGTCTGGGGGGTGCAGCCCCTCAGCTAGTTTAGGCTAAGGGGGCTGTAGACTTTTTTAGGAGGCAAATTGGTATTATTGCAGTTTCAACCAATACACCACACGTAACTATACACATTCGTTATCAGGGAATCTGTCTCCTCTTTCCAACAGCTCACATGCAGGGTCCCTCAGGGGACCAAGATGGGTCCACTGTGCTTCCTAATCCTCATCAATGATGCTCTCGTCCACACCCCCCACCGCTGGAAGTATGTGGACGACTGCACCGTGGGTGTACCCGTCAACAACACCAACCCAGACTTCTCAGCACTGCAGTCCACTCTAAACCAACTACAGACGTGGACGGAGGACAACAAAATGACCATCAACCACACCAAGACCGTGGTGATGCACATTTGTACCTCCACAGCAGCAGTCCCCCCTCCCCAGCTATCTGTGGGCCCTCACTCCCTCCAGGTGGTCCGCAGCACCAAGCTTCTAGGTGTCTTGGTGGATGATCAATTATCATGGAAGCAGCATGTTTCCAACATCATCAGGTCAGCCTCATACAAAATCTATTTACTGCGCCGACTCAGGTCCCTGGGAGCACCGGCAGATGAGCTGAGGGGAGTGTACCTCACCTTTATACTCCCTAAGCTCATGTACGCCGCCCCAGCGTGGTCCTCCTCCTGAACCTCACACAACGACAACAGCTGGAGAGGGTTCAGAGGAGGGCGTTCAGGGTCATCCTTGGGCCTGCCTACAGGTCCTACGAGGACGCCCTGACCTGCCTGAGTCTGCCGAGGCTGGCCACAAGACACCAGGAAGCATTGGAAAAATTTGGGGAAGGACTGCTGCGTCATCCACGTCTCCGCCACCTGCTACCCCCCGACGTGCCTCCCCCTGCTCGCGCCACCCGACACCATAATCGCGTGGCGCCCTTAAGAGCACCGCGCACTGATCGGTATCGACTGAGCGCGGTGCCCACTATTGTGCGAGCCTTAAATAAATAAGTAAATTCTAGGTTAAGTTATATCCATAGTTAGGTTAAGCATTTCAGTTCATTGTCTTAGTGTCACCCCCCGTACATTTTCAGTGTAATTTTTTACATTGCCAAAGTAATAAACCGTATATTATTATTATTATTATTATTATTACATTCTCACAGTCTACATTACAATTCTACGAGCATTTCTAACCCCATTTTACCCTATCGGAAATTAGTAAGAACTTCAGGACACAAGCCTTCAAATGTGCGGTGTTCGGCGAGTTTTCTCTAAGTCCAGCAAGCTATGGCGAGCCACGAGCCACAGAGCTCCATCACACTCGGAAATGAGCAATACACTGACTTGCATTTGTTTATAGCTGGGGTCTGTGGGTAACTGCTGAATAGGATTCTTATTGTGTCTATAGTTCTTTTGTCCAATGACGTGCCACCACCTCTTAACACCACGATCTGCGCCAATGGGAATTTGCTATATGTATTCGTAAGCGGGGCACAGCTGGGCAGACAGGTGCACAGAGACATCTGTGTGCGCAGTTCAGCCATGGTCACCAGTGACACTAGTTGTAAAGGTTACGAATTTGATTACTGGGAAATCATTGCTCCTGCAATGCAAGTCAGTGTACAATCGAGAAGAGGACCAGCCAGGACCTTCATCCTTTCGTTAAGGTATTGTGAGGAGGGGTATTGGTAGAGGTAGGGCATATTGTGTGAAGCTATAAGAGAACCAGTGTGGGGGGGAGGGAAGCTGCCCCAAAGAAAGATACGGTAGGTTAGGTTTATGTTAGGGTTAGGTTAGTGTTGCAGGGGGGTCCAGGGGGCTGCAGCCCCCCCAGTTAGGTTAGGTTTATGTTAGGGTTAGGTTAGTGTTGTAGGGGTGTAGGGGGTCTGGGGGGTGCAGGTAGGTTATGTTAGGTTAGGTTAGGTTTTTAACCTTAGATTTTTTGGATCGCCATATCTCGCCTCTTTTGGCTCCCCCACAAAACCCCCGATTCCCCACAGTCCCCCAAGCTTGTTTGGGGGTAGGAGGGGGGAGGGGAGAGGATATTATGTTAGGTTAGGACAATTTCAGTTTAAAGTACTCATGAATTTTGTGATTTTCCCTTTTCTCTTAAAAACGGGTATTTTTTCCTTAGATTTTTTTCGGGCCCCTCCCTCAATTGCTTAATTTTTGCTTTCCCTACCCAAAAACCCCACTTTTCCAGGTCCCCAAGCTTGTTAGACTTAGGGAAAAAGAAATTTATGATAGGGTGTATTGGCTCAAACTGCAAATTTACCGGCAAATTTTGCTACATCTGATTTGTCCCCCTTCAAACCACAGATTCCTCAATTGCCCCAAAGCTTGCTAAGGGAGGATATTTAAAAATACTTAAGGTGTTATTGGTAAATTTACCGAATTAGACCCTCTTCCAAGGTAGCCCAACCAGGTAAGAATCCAGACCTGTTGTGTTGGGGTAGGTACACCAGGTTGGGTGTCACCTAGTGGTTTATTGAGGTGTGTGTGTGAGTTGTGGGGTGCCGTGGCATATCAGCCCCAGTGTTATCAAGTGAAAAAGGGGATAAACAAATCAATGTAAAGCATCAGCAAGTGTTTGTGTAGTGCCCCAGTGTTGCGTTGTGTTCCATCTGTTTATACCCACGCTGAGCCTCCGATTCGCCTGCGACCACTCGCGCAGGTAAGCTACCACCTCTCTAGTGAGTTAAACCACTACACTCTGCCCTCACCACCACTCACTGGCCCTGGGAACATTCCATCCCAATGGATCACTTCTCTCCAACCTCTCCTCCACTCACCATCACGGCCACCACCACTCCACCTAATCGGGCCGTCACCAGCACATCTCGGTGCCTCGCTGGTTCGCAAGACTTCCAGGCTTCGCCCTCATCACATCGGGGACTTCCTTAAGAAAAAGGGCAACTCAGCCGAATCTAACAGATGTGGTCTTCCTGCTGAGTGCTGCCACAACCTACGGCCACGGAACACTTCGAGTGCGTCATTGACTGCGCCACCAGTGAAACTCCACACGGCCACACCAAACTCCAAACAAGAAGAGCAACACACACAGATTATTATTATTGCCCACACAATTGATGCGAAGCAAACCAGGATCAATAAGTGCTACCTTCCTGTGAGGTGACGCAACCTTGCACGTCCAGTTGGTTCACTGTATCTACATCTCTAATCCTACACACGCAAACCCGCCGCCCACTCCCACTCTTCTTCTTGTGACCGCCACTTTTATCACACTGATCCTTTCACTCCAGACACCTGCCAAATAATGCCTTTCCTTATTTATGATTTCTTGTTATATTTCTCTTCCTTTTTTTTTTTTTTTTAATTACACCATTGGTTAGCACATTTACTCCTGTGTGACCATTACCTTCATGCAGAGTGCGGTGGTCAGTGGTCAGTGCCTAGTGGTCACATGACATTAGACTCCTTGCATGCGCCCAACAAAACACCAAGAAGAAATAGAAGACATTAGACTCCTAATTTAGATTTTAGGAGGATGTGTTCGGCAGGAAACGTGTAGCTCTACGTCCGTGACGTGAAGAACCAACGCTGATAAGGACACAGTTAAAGTTAACACCGCAAAAGTTTTATGATTTTGCAAAGGCAGGCAGGAGTGTCACCACGACTTGCGATACGAGGCACAACACTGCACTGCACTGCACGGCGGGGTGGGGCGGGACACACCTCCTTATAACCAATGCGGCACCAGGGAGGAGTGTGGTCAGTGGGCAAGGCACTCAGGAGTCCGCAAGGCACGGGGTGGAGCAGCCGTGAATGATAACGGCTACTTAGCGTTTTACATAAAAAAAAAAATTAATACTTTCTCAGATATCAAAATAACCCATAAGTGGAAACCTGTTCATCCGTCCCAACAGTTGCAACAAATTTGCATAAACCAAAATGAGATTCGTCAATTCAGTCTCAACATGGTCTGTGGAACACACTAGTAAATCTCTTGCCATGAAAACCAGTGCTCTAATAATACCTAACTTCATTCAGAGTAACTCTTGTTCACAATCTCTCATGACAAATTTTGGCTAAATCCTATTATGAATTCATTCCTCTGTCGACTGATTCAGTTTAGCATTACTATTAGATTCTCCCTTCGTTTCTTCACCGTTTTGAATATGTATATGTGGTATACCTCCCTTGGTTGCCACATTAATACATCAGATGTTACAAAATCATCTTTTCCCTTCGGTCTACCAGAAACAGCTTACTTCCAGAAAAATAAAAGCAACATTAACACTGTGACACAATTCAAAAGAAAAATCTTCCTAAAAATTCACAGTATACAGTATAATATAGCTACTCAGAAAATTAATACCCGTTTGTTTTCAGTAGAGAAAAACATTACACCAATGAGACCAACTCAAAGCTTGTGTTTCCTTGACTTTATATGAATACTTTATTCATTTGAAAAAGACTATATACATTTCACAAATAATTTGGCTATCACAACTTTGTATAGCTAGAGAAGTACACAATCAAACCGAGACACCGGGTTCCAAAAAATATCTCTGACAACACCTGTATCATGGATAATCTCATAGCAACCTCAGCAACACACACACTACATGCATCACTCAGCTCCCCCTGGACACTACAGGCATGCCACACCTGCAAACCTTCCAGGATATCTTGTACTACCAAGGATCGCCAGGCACCCACACACCCTGATGTGCAAGTACTCCAGCATCATATGGCTGCTTGCAATACTCTCCATTAATTATTTTTCTGTGTGTATGGCAAAATAAATAATGAATAGTATATACACACATGTAAATTCTGAAGAAATTATAGTTTCTTCTAGTGAATAATGGATCAGCACAACAGTGCATGATGAAAGCAGTGCAGCAGACCAAGGCAGAAGTGACCTTGAAACAAACTGAGAAAATGTGTACCTGGTTCATGCTGAGCCTGACTGAAGTTGATTATGCTGCTCACACCTTGAATGGGACACAGTAGCAGAGATAACAACAGCAGCAGCTAACATTACTTCTATTGTTATGATGTATATAAAAGGGAAAACTCTAGAGATATTCCTGGTCTTAATACTAGGAGGTATAACATGAGCTGCATTGTTACAAGACTATAAAGTACCATATTACTATTACTTTAATAGTAAAATAGAATAAAAATTTCATACCTGATTAAGGAATATCCATCTTACAATGCATGTCTTATCTATGGAAGTCTAATATACTCTGGAACTTAGACTCACTGCTTATGAGAATGGTTACAAGTGGCATTCATTATGTCTGAGAGGAGTGGCCAATGTTTCCAAGGAGCAATGCCATGACAACTTAATACTGCCTCAGATACTGATGCTAATATTAGGTGTCTGCCTCTTGACACCAGGGGTGGAACTGCAAGGCATGGAGGAAAGGGCCACAACCACCACACAAGCAATAAAGTACGGATTCACTTTTGAAATGCGAGTTCTGGCACCATCAGTAACTCGTGATGGGATGTCAAAAACATAGAACAAGTGTTTGAAAGATTTTGATCTATATCTCTGCTTCTTGTAACATTATGTTCTAATATTTCCAGAGTTACATTCAGGTCACCTATATTCATAGTCTTTGATAACAGAAGAGGAAAGGTAATGTTCTTTAACAACTCAAGGAATTCTGTAATCTTTCCTTCCCAGTGTTCAATGCCTCCACTGTCTGGAGGAAGTGGCCATACATCAGCACAGGTTCTCAACTCAATACTGATGTCCTCACAACTTTTGTTAATCACACTTATTGATGAAATAAGATGTGCATTCCTAGAAATAGTTGAAAAATGAATGCTTTTCGTGTGATTCTCTTAACACAGTAATTAATACATTATAATGCTTTACTTATATTTACTACCAATACTTATGAACAGTTGATTCATGAGAGAGTGAAGCCAAAATAAGTCAAGTAATGGCACTAGCATTATTCCCTAGTACTGCAACAGATATTTCCATAAATGCATCCCTGCCACAGCCACTCTAATGCAACACATTGAAGATGCACACTCCATGCTCTAAATGCACATATGGCACAAAAGTTTTACCTCAGCTCTCCATTAAATGTCTATAGGAGTCACAGTGATTGACTGCTTTGCTTACTAAAATGAAATATTTGGATCACAGATTATGAAGAGAAACTATATATATATATATATATATATATATATATATATATATATATATATATATATATATATATATATATATATATATATATATATATAGAGAGAGAGAGAGAGAGAGAGAGAGAGAGAGAGAGAGAGAGAGAGAGAGAGAGAGAGAGAGAGAGAGAGAGAGAGAGAGAGAGAGAGAGAGAGAGAGAGAGAGAGAGAGAGAGAGAGAGAGAGAGAGACTGTGTTTCATGTCAGGTTCCATAGCAATGATAAAAATTGACACTAGTGTGTCATGTGTTGGGTAAGTACTGGTGGTTTGGTAATATTGGTGTGTCATGGATCTATATAACTATACAACTGACATCCCTCTGAAGAGGAGGATCACCACCACTCCTCTGTGACCTACATGTAAAATTACAAAATGGTTAGCAGAACCATTTGGATTGTACAGTATACATATTAAATTAATTTTTGCTGTTTTACTGGTAGTCCTAAATAAATACTCTGATCAAAGGCACACTACAGAATTGAAATTGTTATATATAAAAGAGAAAGATATGAGGTAGAATTCACAAATTTTCTGCAGTTATGCAGCTATTATGACAATGTCAAATATGAAATGGGAAGTCAATTACAAGTTACAATGGCTCCTTTGCAAGGATGATGTATTTACACATTTCATGAAAATGTTTCTGACAAAACACACTTTTGAATATCAAAAATATTGACGATACGTCAGGAAGAACACTTTCCTATCATTCACTGAGACTTGTGCAGTAACTGTATCTAGAACAAAAAGAATAAAATGGTGTGTTTACTGCCTCCAGTGAAAGAGGTTCAAGAACAAGGTTGTTCTTGAACCATTTTGGAAGTGAAAAGTACTGAAAAAATGCAATAATAGAAATTCCTGAGATTACTAACTCCACTGATTCCCAATGTGAAAATCAGGTGATTGACTCCACCTTATGATACACAGAAGCCCTACAGTGTGTACAGTGTGCAGCTTCTAATGAATTGATAGAAAAGAAAATATATGACTTTAATTAGTTATTATGTTCACTATGCAGTGCAGAAACTGTACTTCTGTGAGACCTACAATGAAGAATGGGATGAATATGCATGAAATACTGATTTTGTTCGTGTTTGAGAGTTAGTATAAATACCGTGCGCGCTCAACACACACCAGAAATTTCTCTTACCAGAGCAAAGGCAGCAGATGAGCCAAATATTACAAGTGTACCAACACCACAAGATTGAGGTTCAAAAATAATGCCCACACCTTTGATGACTGTCACTTCATTCCCCATTCAGAGGAGCAGCCAGATATCTCAAACCACTTTGGCAGAGGGACCTTAAATGCAACTTGAAATAAACCACATCAGTGCACCACTGACACAATGGTGTGCAGAGCAGTATGTGTGGCTGCTGCTGCCCTCCAGCTCACCACTGGCCCAGGTTGAGGGGCGTGTAGTGACCCACCGTGCCCTGCGTCTGGAAGGTGCCAAACATGTAGCCCATTGTCTCCCCAGTTGCGGTGGCCTCTCTGCCGTCATTGGTGGGGATGATGAAGTGAGGAATGCTCTCCTCCATGTTGTTGTGGGCAGGCTGTGGTGGTCCCTGAGTCATGTGCATCACTGCAGTGTGTGTTGGCTCTCGGTTTGGCTTCCTCCTGCGGACGATGGCATAGGGGACAGGGCTTCTGTCACCGTCCATGTTACCGCTGCTCTCGCCCGCCACCACCACTGCTGTGGTGGGCGAGTTGGCCTTGACATACACCTCCAGGTTGTCCATGTGACCGTGCTGCTTAATGTGGGACAGAACGAGGGGCTTGCGCATGAATCCCGCCCCACATATGGTGCACTCGTACGGCTTTTTGTCCGAGTGGGTGAACATGTGGGCCCTGCAGTTGTTTGAAGAATTGAACGCCTTCCCGCACACTTCACACTTAAAAGGTTTCTCACCGGTGTGAATCCTCAAGTGCTTTTTATAATGCTGCTGATACACAAAACCTGTCTCACAAAACTCACACTTGTAGGGCCGTTCTCCGGTGTGAATGCTCATGGTGTGGCCGTTCAATAACCGTTTCCACTTGAAGGCCTTGTCACACAACTCACACTTGTATCGCCTCTCCTGCAGGTGAGTCACTCTCTTGTGAGAAGAGAGGTTGCTTTTCTGCCTGAAGCACGTGCCACAGATGTCGCACTCGAAGGGCTTCTCCCCCGTGTGAGTCCGCTCATGGTCCTCTGCCTTGCTCTTGGTGGTGAACACTTTGTTGCACTGTCGACACTTAAACTGCTTTATGTGAGTGATGTCAAAGGCTGGGCAGCCTGCCCTTCGTTTAACACTCTTTTTCTTTCCTTTGTGCAATTTTTTATGTTTAATAAGACTCTCTGCAGTAAGGAAACTTTTTTCACAAATTTCACACTTGTGAGATTCATAGTTAATTCCATGAGTTTCGAGATGTGATGCCAAAAGTGTTCTTGATGGAAATTCCTTGTTACACAAAGAGCACACGCTGGATCCAGCCTCATCTTCTGTATCCTCAGCCAGCTCCAGCTCCACCGGCACTCCCTCCTCGTCCTCGGAGGACACGCTCTCCTCCTTGAGCTCCACCTCCGGTGCCAGCTCCACATCCACACCCTTCACCACCAGCTTGCCAGACTTCACTGCCAGCTTCCCAACTTTCCGTGGACGCACCGTCTTGGGTGGCCGGCCTCTTCTTGTGCCACCTTTGGATTTTATGCCCTTCCCTGTTGAATAAAACAATATGATAAATACTTTTATAAGTCTTTCTCAAATTAATATAATCATTAAAATATCATTTCAATAAATTTGATCTAAGTCAGGTGCCGAAAATATGCTCCATTTTAAAGGGACTCATTATTCATGAATCAATCTTATTTTTGGGGGTTTTCACTGATCAAAATATCATTAATCTATTTCATAATTAGGCTTTCATCTCTTGAAGCTGTAACACACACATTATTACCCAAGGCAATGCTTCATTCTCACCAAAAACACAGCCATGCAGCAAAATGAGATGGCTGCCTTAATAAGGTCATGGCTCTGTCCTCCTGCTGCTGTGCCTGCACCAGGCATGAGTGGTGCTGACTGGGCATCCACTGTTGCCACAGGAGTCAGTACAAATGTCCTGATGCTGACTCTGACTCTGTGTGTGTGTGTGTGTGTGTGTGTGTGTGTGTGTGTGTGTGTGTGTGTGTGTGTGTGTGTGTGTGTGTGTGTGATTTATTGTTTGATCTGCTGCAGTCTCTGACGAGACAGCCAGACGTTACCCTACGGAACGAGCTCAGAGCTCATTATTTCTGATCTTCGGATAGGCCTGAGACCAGGCACACACCACACACCGGGACAACAAGGTCACAACTCCTCGATTTACATCCCGTACCTACTCACTGCTAGGTGAACAGGGGCTACACGTGAAAGGAGACACACCCAAATATCTCCAAACCGGCCAGGGAATCGAACCCCGGTCCTCTGGCTGTGTGTGTGTGTGTATTTACCTATTTGTATTTACCTATTTGTGTATTACAGGGCCCGAGCTAAGCTCTCTGTGTCCTGTCTCCTTGTCCATTCCTGTCATATCTCTCTTTCATCTGACTGACACACACCGCGTCAACGACATGACTGCTCAGTTTATTCCACTTATCAATGCTACGATGCGGGAAACTGTATTTTCTCACGTCATTTAGACAGATGTCCTTTATTAGCTTTTTTCCATGTCCTCAGAGATGATTACTTGTGGTCACCTTTATCAACTCTCTATCCAGTATGTCAATCTTGTTCACCAAGTTCACCAATGTATACATAGTTTTTAAGGTTGTAGTAAAGGGTATAGTGATGCAGTGTATCCCTTACAAAGATATGAGGCAGAGAAACAGGAAGCCATTATGGTGGACTCATGAGATAGGTAGCCAGATCAGAGAGAAGAGGGTATATAGAGAGTTGCAGAAAAGTGGGGAAGATGTAGATTTGATTAGGTACAGACAGGTCAGGGATGATTTGAGTAAGGTTATAAAAAAAAGTAAAAGGCAGGCAGAGATAAAATTAGCTAGAGCTGGGAGTAAAGATCCCAAAAAATTATATAGTTATTACAAGGTCAGTGATAAAAGAAATAAGGATAGGATTGGACCACTCAGAAAAGATGGTGTAGTAGTGGATCAAAATGAAGACATAGTAGAATTATTGAATGAACAATTTTCTTCAGTATTTACTAGGGAAAGAATAGAAAATCCTGTTACAAACAGTGCGACGAGTAGTTTAAGAGCTTTAGAAAATATTGATATAAAACCGGGAATTATTAGGAAATTTATTCTTGAACTAGACGATAGGAAAGCTAGTGGTCCTGATGAGCTACATGCCAGAGTACTTAAGGAGGGTGTAGACAGTATTTCTGAAGCACTTAAGTTAATCTTTGAAAGATCACTTAGGTTTGCTGAGATACCTCAGGACTGGAAGTTAGCTAATGTTACTCCAATATTTAAAAAAGGTAGGAAGGATGATGCGAATAATTATAGACCGATCAGTTTAACTAGTATAGTATGTAAGATACTAGAGAAGATCATTAAGGGTAATATTTGGGAGCATTTAAATGAGAATAGATTAATTAGAGATACCCAACATGGCTTTAGATCAGGGAGGTCCTGTCTTACAAATTTGCTTAATATCTTAGAATATATTACCAAGGAGTTAGATGATGGATATAGCATAGATGTTATATATCTAGAGCAAAGCGTTTGATAAGGTACCGCATAGGAGGCTAGTGTACAAATTGAGACTACATTGGATAGGGGGTAGGTTAGTTGATTGGATTAGTGAATGGCTTTCTGATTGGAAACAGAGAGTAGTATTAAATGGGGCAATGTCTGAGTGGAAGGAAGTGGTTAGTGGGGTACCCCAAGGATCAGTGCTAGGACCTCTTCTTTTCTTGGTGTACATTAACGATTTAGATATAGGAATTAGTAGCAAAGTACCAAAGTTTGCAGATGATACTACGATAGCATGTGCAGTAAAGGGTGAAAAGGACAATTACAGAATACAACGAGACCTGGACAGGCTGATAGCATGGGCAGACAAGTGGCAGATGGAGTTTAATTCTAAAAAGTGTCAGGTTATGCATTTAGGTAAAGACAACACAAACTTTAGCTATGAGATGGAGGGATGTTGGCTAGAGGCAGTAGAGGAAGGAAAGGATTTAGGAGTAGTGATAGACAGGACTATGAAATTTTCAAAGCAATGTTTAGAAGCAAGAAATAGGGCAAATAGGATCCTGGGTTTTATAAATAGAAATGTTAGTTATAAAAGTAAGGAAGTGGTGCGTAGCTTATATAATTCCTATGTTAGGCCCCATTTAGAGTATTGCATACAGGCCTGGTCACCCCACTATAGGCAGGATATCAACATGTTAGAAGCAGTTCAGAGAAGAGCAACTAGGATGATACCAGCATTAAAGCGCCTGGAGTATAGAGATAGATTAAAGGAATTAAACATGTTTTCATTTGAGAGGAGATGTATAAGAGGGGGATATGATAGAGTTATTTAAAATGTTCTCAGATACAAACTGCATAGATGTGAGATCTTTCTTTACCTTAGAGGAGGGAAATAGGACTAGAAATCATGGCAGGAAGATTAGAAAGCAAGGCTGCAGGTTAGATATAAGAAAATATTTCTTTAGTCATAGGGTGGTAGACTTCTGGAATGCATTGCCAGAGATGGTTTTAAATAGCACTAGTTTGACAATGTTTAAAAACAGATTAGATAAGCACTTAAATTTATTAGATTTATAATTATGTATAGCACTGCATGATAGTTTTTATAAGAAATTTTCTATAGTTAAACAAGACATGATCCCCATGTATGGGGACCACAAATTGTAGAGGATTTCGCTACAGGACTTAGCCCTGTTAATGGGCCAAATATTTAGAATTAGTATATAATGTATTGTGTACTTGTAAGTGTATCTTTAAGTACTGATGACGAGGTCGCTGTGTGACTGATACAGGATAACCTAGATGGGCCCTGGTGGCCCTTTGTTATCCTATTATTTATGTTATGTTATGTTATGTTATCATGTCTCCTCTTGTTCTTCTCTCTTCTAATGTGGTCAGCCCCAGCTTCCTCAGTCTTTCCTCATAGTCTAACTCCCTGAGTCCTGGTACCATCCTTGTTGCCAGCCTTTGTACCCTTTCTACCTTCTTCACATTTTTCTTCATATGCGGTGACCAGACACATGCTGCATATTCTAGCTGGGGTCTTATTAAGGTACATAATATCTTCTTCATCATTCCTTCATCTAGGTAGTGGAATGCAAGGCCAATATTTTGAAGCATATTGTATGTTTTCCAAAAAAATCTTGTTAATGTGTTTTTCCGGTGACAAAGTGTTTTGCACGGTTACTCCTAAGTCTTTCTCCTCATTGGTCTCTTTAATTTTCTCATCACCCAACCTGTAATCCTTGTTTGGTCTGTATCTACTTCTTCCCATTTTCATATCATGGGTCTTGTCTATATTAAATTCCATCTGCCACTCTTTACTCCACTCATATATTTTATCAAGATCTTCCTGTAACTTGTTACAATCTTCCACATTCTTTACTCTCCTCATAATTCTAGTACCCAGCACTGACCCTTGTGGAACTCCACTGGTTACTTTCTTCCACTCGGACTTCCTTCCTCTCACCACTGTTCTTATTTCTCTTCCCATTAAGTAATTTTCCATCCATTTTGCTAGTTTATCATTTACTCCTCCAGTCATCTTTAGTTTCCACATCAGTCTATTGTGTGGTACTTTATCAAAGGCCTTTCTCAAGTCCAGGTAGATAGCATCCACCTATCCCTCTCTATGTTGTAGTATGTCAGTCACTCTTGAATAAAAACATAATAAATTGGATACACACGATCTTCCTTTTCTGAAACCAAACTGCCTTTCACTCAGAATGTTTTCACTTTCTAGATACTCACTCCACTTAGCTTTAATTACTTCTTCACATACCTTGCACAATATACTAGTCAACGATACTGGTCTATAATTTAGCGGTTCCATTCTACTACCATTCTTATATATAGGCACAATGTCAGCTCTTTTCCACTCTTTCGGGACTAATCCTGTTCGTATGGAGGTTTCCACAATATCAAATACGGGTTCAACAATTGATCCTTACATTCATTTAGCAACCTCCCAGATATGCCATCAGGCCCCATTGATTTATTAATATCCAGATTGCTTATAATTTTCCTTACATCTTCCTTAGTAACCATGATGTCCTGCATTTGCTTTATTTCTGTAGGCCTTCCTCCCATAAAATGCTCCTCCTTTGTAAACACTTTGCAAAAGTTGTCGTTCAAAATTTCAGCTATATCTCCAGCATCTTCATATACTTCTTCCCGTTTTTACCTTTTCTATTGCCTCCCTTTTATTTAGTTTTCCATTTATGAATTTGTAAAACATTTTGGGTCACTATCACAGTTTTCCACCACCCTCTGTTCATATTCCTTCTGTGCTGTTCTCCTTACTTCAACATATCTATTCCTTGCTGTTTTGTAGCCTTCCCTTGATAATACATCACTGTTTTTCTTAAGTTTCTTCCATGCCTTTTTCTTTGTTCTTTTTGCTTCTTCACAATTTCTATTAAACCACTGTTTATTATTTAAAGTCCTCTTTCTGTAATATGGCACAAACTTTTTCACAGCAGAGTTATACAAATCCATAAATTTATCGTACTTCAATTGCATATCTCTTTCCTGGTATACCACGGACCAGTCAATTTCATTAAAGAACTCCCTTATATGGTTATAATTTGCCCTAGTATAATTTAATTTTTCCTCCATGTTCCACAATCTTATTCGTGCTTAATTCTGTATCCAGCTCAAAGCTTAGGACATCATGATCGCTTTTCCCCAAGGGACTTTCATGTTCAATTTCCTCTTTTAGAGAGATTCCCCTGGTAAATACCAAATCCAACCTTGCTGCAACATCTTGTCCCTGCACCTTGTTGGTGATCTCACCCACTGTGTCATCAAGTTATTTGTTGCTACCTTTAACAATTCTTCTGCCCACTCACCATCATTCACCACTTCGTAGTCTTCCCACACTATTTCTTTGCAATTAAAGTGTGTGTGTGTGTGTGTGTGTGTGTGTGTGTGTGTGTGTGTGTGTGTGTGTGTGTGTGTGTGTGTGTGTGTGTGTGTGTTTCACTGTTTGATCTTGCTGCAGTCTCTGATGAGACAGCCAGACGTTACCCTACGGAGCGAGCTCAGAGCTCATTATTTCCAATCTTCGGATAGGCCTGAGACCAGGCACACACCACACACCAGGACAACAAGGTCACAACTCCTTGATTTACATCCCGTTCCTACTCACTGCTAGATGAACAGGGGCTACATGTGAAAGGAGACACACCCAAATATCCTCCACCCGGCCGGGGAATCGAACCCCAGTCTTCTGACTTGTGAAGCCAGCGCTCTAACCACTGAGTGTGCGGGTGTGTGTGTGTGTGTGTATTTACCTAGTTGTAGTTTTACAGGGCCTGGGCTTTATGCTCGTGTGGCCCCGTCTCCATATCTACTCTTATCCAACTTTTCTTTAAAACTATGCACACTCGTTGCCGACACCACTTCTTCACTCAAACTGTTCCATGTCTCAACACATCTTTGTGGGAAACTATATTTTTTAACATCTCTCAGACATCTTCCCTTTTTCAGCTTTTTACTATGCGATCTTGTGGTTCGAATGTCATATTCTTCTTTCAGGATCAGTTTCTCATTATCCACTTGGTCCATTCCGTTGATCAATTTATAAACTTGCATCAGAGCCTCTCTCTCCCTTCTCTGTTCTAGGGTTGGTAGATCTATAGCCTTTAGTCTCTCTTCATATGTCATCCCTTCAAATTCTGGAACCATTCTTGTAGCCATTTTTTGTAGTCTCTCCAACTTCCTTATGTGTTTCTTTTTATGAGGGGTCCACACTACTCCTGCATATTCCAATCTGGGTCTTATTATAGTACTTATCAATTTCTTCATCCTTTCTTTGTCCATGTAGTGAAATGCTTATCCAATATTTCTTAGCAAATTATATGTCTCTCTGAAAATTCTATCAATATGGCTTACCAGTTGATTGTTTTCTTCCACCGTCACTCCTAAGTCCTTTTCCTTTTTTACTTTCTCCATTTCTACTCCATCTGTGTGTGTGTGTGTTTCACTGTTTGATCTGCTGCAGTCTCTGACGAGACAGCCACACGTTACCCTACGGAACGAGCTCAGAGCTCATTATTTCCGATCTTCGGATAGGCCTGAGACCAGGCACACACCACACACCGGGACAACAAGGTCACAACTCCTCAATTTACATCCCTTACCTACTCACTGCTAGGTGAACAGGGGCTAAACGTGAAAGGAGACACACCCAAATATCTCCACCTGGCCGGGGAATCGAACCCTGGTCCTCTGGCTTGTGAAGCCAGCGCTCTAACCACTGAGCTACCGGGCGTGTGTGTGTGTGTGTAAGTGTGTGTGTGTGTGTGTGTGTGTGTGTGTGTGTGTGTGTGTGTGTGTGTGTGTGTGTGTGTGTGTGTGTGTCCAGTGGGCATCACCTAGAAGGCAACTGCCCCTGGAACAGTTCTCAGGCCTAGGATTTTCAAAGCATGGAGAGATGAGGCCAAGCCTCACAAAACTCTTCACTGTCAAGCCACTCTAACTTGAGTCATAGTTACCTCTCTGTCATTCTTTATAAAAGCAATGCTTGTCTGCACTCGTATGCAAACAAAGTCCACTTTCAGGAAGTTACTGTATATGAAAAGTCTATTTTGCCAAAGACTGCAGAGAACACTTTACTTTCTGAAGCTGTCTGGCTCACATGGCTGACTTCTGGCGTGGTGTGCCAGGCAGCATCAGAGGACTGAACACCTACCTGTGGCCAGGGTCTTTGGAGCCAACTTTTTAGCCTTTGTTGGTGAACTGATCTGCTGCTGTTGGTGCTGTCCTTGCTGCCCTTGTTGCTGCTGTTGCTGCTGCTGCTGTTGCTGCTGCTGCTTGGGGGTCTCCTCCAGCACTGCCTTGCCCACCAGACCTTTCTTCACCAGCGCCAGGGTCATGGTGTACTTGCTGGACACAAGCTGCAAACACATACAACATCGGCATGTGTCCTCTACATGACACAAAACTGTCTACAAAACATGGAGGGAGCACACAAAGCTTCCACTGTGCTTGTACATTCAGAAGAGAGTGGTATATAATTGTTAACTTCCAGCAAATAATCTAAAATTGATGGTTATGCTTTTTACATTATTTTTCCTTGATTTACTAATTCCTACTACATCTATCTTAAAGCAATCTCATTTCACTCCTAAACCTCAACCTAGAGGGAAAACACAGCATCCAGCACCTAATCTGGTATGCTATGATTGACTTGTCATGGAGTAACCTGACCTAGCCATGTACAACCTGAATGCAAGGTACATGTATATATAGCATCCTAAATGACTATATAAGACTTCCTATTGGCTTCAATTTTGTGGAGAGTGAATTGAGATGTGGTCACATATTACTTCTAAGCTTTATATAAGCAGTGTTTTCAAACTTTCTTATATCAGAATCCAATTTGATTTTCTATGTGCTATCTTTACATCTCTATGCATTTATTCTATTGTATTCTGGATTGCTGGCAGACAAAAAACTTCTCCATTTTGAACCTGTTTTTATGCAATGTGGTTCAAAATGCTGCAGACAATACACTGCTATTTCTATTCCTTTAAGTGCAAGTCTGTAGGAATCAGATATAGGTACTGTAGCAAAGATGTCTGCAGCTGACATTGGTTTGCAACAGTGGTAGTGATTGTCACGCCAGCAGTGGGAAGGATGATGGTGAAGGTGACAGCAGTGGTGTCCTTCACTAACCTGCTTCATGCCGACGAGCTGCACCTCCAGGGCGTCAATGTCATCCAGCAGCTTGAAGCACTTCTTGCACACGATGCTGGAGTGCACGGCGGTGGTGCTCAGCTCAGCATTGATGATGGAGCCCAGCACGTTGTGGATCTGCAGCTTCCCGCTGGTGGTGGTGACCTACGGCAAGGACGCTGTTACAGGGACCACTGCCACCCACCACGCACCAGGACCAGGCCATCCTGACTATCATGCTGCAACCCTCTCCTGGCCAGTGCCTGCATTCCTCACTCATCTCTATCTACTATATTACTGTTAACTGTATTACTCATATTTTCTAACCACACTTAATATAGAAGTCCCCGATTTACGATAGAAATACGTTCCTTAAAACCTTATCGTAAAGCGAAATTAGTGTAAACCGAACCCGTTTTTACATGCATTAGATAGGAATATGTTCCAATTCAGTACGGAAGTCAATAGAAAAAAGTAAACAAATTGGACAAGCCATGTATTACCGTGGGGAAAAAAAAAAAAAAATAAAAATTGAACAACAAGAATACTGTGTTTTACTTAGCTTTCTTAATGTTAATCTTCTGTATAGGTCCTCTCCAAAGCTAAAGGACTATTTGTGCCCTTCCTTTGTCTCTCCTGAGGCTACAGGACAGCAGGGACCTCGCCTGCCTTAATCGGAAGGAGGGTTCATGGGAGAATGATCAGCTGATGTGGCAGATGAAGTGGGTGACACACAAGCCAAGTGTGAAGCAGGTGAATCATATCCTTCAAACTGGTCACTTGAAGTTGATAACCCAACTTTAATTGACGAAGTTGAAGATCCACTGGGTGAAGTGGATGGTCTAGCTACAGATTTGAAAAAAGCTGAGATTTCACCTTTTTATGTTTCTCGTCATATAATTCTCTGTAGATTTTCATTGTCTGTTCCATCTGATTAACCACACTGCTACTTCTTTTGGGGTTAGAGTCATGTTCTTGCAACAATTCCATTGCAGAGTCAATAAAACTGAAAGCTCTTTGCAGAGTCTTGATGTCTTCACCACGATCTAAATTACGTTTCTGTGACATTTTGGACAGGGATTGGTATTAAATGCGGAGAATAATGTAAGTATATCACTGAGCACGAGGTTTCATTATGTTTGTAGTGGTGGTGCAAAAGTAACTAGTTTGTAGTTGGCCGCAGCCACAATCACAGCAACAAGTTTGAGGGGAATTCTAAATATCGTAACTGCGAAATTTTTATCGTAAATAAAAAAATGGTAGTAATTGTCAACCATCGTATCATAAATCAAACTATCGTAAAACGAGGACTTAACTGTACCTCACATTCCATGAACATGGTGTCTATGTGAAAGTGGATATGCCTCTGGACAAAAATATATCTTTTTAGGTAGAGCTGAGATCATGACAGATATAGTACAACATATACTGCCAGTCAAGTAAGTCAACAGTGAGAGGATACCTTCTCTGAGAACACCTCCATGCCACCCTTGGCAAACATCCCGAGGTGCACATTGCAGACCAGGCAGTGCGGCGTGCTGGACCCGCCCGTCCTGTTGTTCATCTTCGGCACCAACTGGGACATCTGAAGAGGAGGTAGCTGGAGCTGCTGCTGCTGCATCTGTTGCTGTGGCTGAGGCTGCTGCTGAGGGGGTGGAGGCTGTGGGTGTTGCTGTTGCTGCTGCTGCTGCTGTTGATGCTGCGCAGACAACTGATGCTGCTGTTGCAGTTGTTGTTGCTGAATCTGCATCTGCTGCAAGCCAAAAGGCTGCCATTTGTGAACAATTTGTTGCCGGTTGTTCCACTCCATCTGGAAAGTCAATCACAAACATAACAATTCAATATTTTCTAACTCAATGTAAATATTGAGTTGTTGAGGGAATACATAGTGTTTCCCAAGTGTACACATATATTGTGACTGCTTTATTAATGGAATGAAGCATACAACTTACTATTTCCTGCAAATAGCAACACACGAGGTAGTGCCCATCAGAGGAAACAGAACGAATACGAATCACTGACATCAGTTACCTGTTTGTATTACCTCACCAGGGGACGGCTGCATTGGTGGTGCTAAAAGCCACGTGTCATTTTGTACACTATGTAACAGTCAAAACCTTTAACTTTCACTAGAGTACTTTGCTCCCTTCATGGATCCTCCTAAAGTCACACTAGCTGCTGTTCACCATTGTGACCACACTAATACTATTTGTGCCTGCTTTATTAATGGAATGAAGCATACAACTTACTATTTCCTGCAAATAGGAAGTAAATAGGGAGTAAAACAGTGAAAACATCTTGAAATTAACATCTACACTGGTGTTATAATCTTTTATTCAGAAAGGAATCCACCATAAGACACTAAAAAAATAAAAAATATATTCAAATCCAAAACTTTTTTATGTTAGTGGAACACTGGCCAAGGCAAACAAAAATTGAAGAAAGAAAGAAAGAAAAAAGGAAAAAAGAACAAAGAAAAAAAAAAAACCACTTATATGCCAGTCTCCAAAGCAATGCCAGATAAAATGATCAAATAATAAAGAAAAAGTCTTGGAACTTTCCTCTTGAAAGAGTTCAAGTAATAGGAGGGAGGAAATAATGAAGCAGGAAGGGGACTGCATCGTTCACCAGAGAAAAGGATTAATTACTAACTAGTTAACTGTTACATTAGAGAGGTGAACAGAAAAGGATGGGAGAAGATAGAAATGTTTTGATGGGGAAAAGATGAGGTTTAGAAGAAGAAACTTGGCATTCCATGGAATGAAAATCAGATCAAAGGCCACAAATGTTACTGAAGTTAATGAAGAAAAATTGAAGGTTGGTATTAAGATACTTATGGTCAATACCAGAAGAGCAGTCTGACCTAGGGACATTCATGGTTTCCTCATCAGATGGCAACTCTAAGGCTGGTGTAGGATATGCCGTGTTCAATTTAGAATTTCGAGTGAGGGGTGTGTGTGCAATTCGGCGCATGTAGCAGTCAATTTGCAGTTTTAGCCAACCATTTAATCTGTGATGGGGACTTATGTTTATTGGTGAGAAATGTGAAATCAATCAATCAATCACAAGGGGCATACGCCTTGCCTATTGTATGGCGCCACTCCAGGTGATCATGCCTCATGAGTCTCCATGCAGGTTCCCTTCCTGTGTTAAGTAACTCCCAGCAAGAGGCATTGACTTGCAGCAGTCATGAGTTCTTGGATGTCCCCTTGGCCTCCTCCATGCTAGGTTATCCCTTTCGAAGACAACCCGATATGCAGGATTGGCTTTCGGGTAGCGTGCCACATGTCCATATAGTCGCAGTTGGTATTGATGGCCTATGCTGGTAATTGGCCTCGAATTAGTTTAACGGAGCAATTGCTGACTTGACACAAAGTCATACCAGCAGTACCCCATAATCCTGTGAAGGCATCTAGTACCAAAGACATCAATTCGCCTCTTCAGATCGGTGTTCAGTGTCCATGTCTCACAACCATAGAGTAAGACAGGGATCACCAGCAACTCTAAGATCCGAATCTTTGTCTGTCTGTAAAGGTACCAACAACGCCAAATACTCGTGTTGAGTGAGTCCGTGGGCCAGGCCGATCTATCGTACAACTTCCTGGCTCGACCCACCATTGTTACGCACTACACTACCAAGGTATGTGAAATTTTCTGAGATCTCAATGTCCTTGCCATACGCATGGACGGACTGTACTGTTTCATTCAGTAAGCATCCAAACACCTGAACTTTGGTCTTGGGCCAAGAAACCTGGAGTCTCAAAGGCTTCGCCTCATTGTGCAGTGCCTCTAGAGCCATTACCAGAACCTCCAGTGACTCAGCAAAGATTACTGCCCCATCGGCAAAAACAAAGATTTGTAATCTCAGTATTGCCGACAGATGCTCTACAATGACTTTGGTCTACAACTCTGCCTAGTACCCAGTCTATGTAAATGTTGAAAAATGATGGAGCAAGCATGCATCCCTGCCTCACACCCATATTCACAGGAAAGAAGCTGGACACGCCCCCTCCACACTTCACAGCACTCACAGTCCCGGAGTAGAGGCCAGTTAATAGACCAATAATCCTTGGAAGGGATCCCAGAGATGCAGAAGATCCCAGAGTGTCTCTTGATGCACTGAATCAAATGCCTTCTTGAGATTGACATAGGCTGCAAGCATCCTTTGTTGAAACTCATGTCGGCGCTCCACCACTATGCGAAGAGCTAGGATCCGGTCAGTTGTTGATTTACCTGGCGTGAACCCAGACTGTTCAGGTCTCTGGTGTTTCAGCAGGTGACTGCGGATACGCATCAACAGCAAATGGGCAAGCACCTTATCCCCTTCCAGATAGGGATGACCAACCCCCTTTTTCCAGTCAGGGGGAATGGTACCTGAATGCCATACGTATAGCAGTCAAGATAGCATGCAACCCACGGATCATGGCCTCACCCCCCTGCTTTGAAATGATTGATAGCATATTTAATTTCCAGTGCAAAATGTAGTTTTCAACTCCAACTTATGCCTATCTCTCATGCCCAACATCCGTGAGGGACCTGTGGGATATCAAGGTTTTTGAGGGCGGCAGCATTAAATCAAGTAATGAACACTGCAAAAGAGGTTGGAAATCAACAAAATAACAGCTAAAAACTTAAAATACTTTGATGGTGGAGGCAGCAGCAATAATTGGTGCTTTGTTTATACTGAGCAGTGTTGCCAAGGCTACAATTCCGGCTGCATCCACTGCAACACATCCGCCAAGAGATACTAAGCAAACACAACCTTATAATCTTCTAGCTGTGGACACCTCCCCCCCAAGGGTTATTAACCAAACCCAACATAATAACCAGAGTTGGGCAAGTACTCTCAAAATTAAGATCTGCTCATACTCCTCCATTCTTTTTGGCCAAACCCTTCCACCAGCCCTCAACCGCTCATTTTTGGGGCATCTAGAGCAAATCGTTGGCAAATATTTTGCAAAAGATGACATTCTTTTGATTTAAAAAAATGCAAATAAAGGCATTTTTCTCTAAGATTTTTTAATTGGCAAAAATGGTCTATTTTAGAATTTCCCCACCCAAAAAACTCATTTTCCCTCATAGTCCCCAAGCTTGCTATTCTTGGGGAGGGGCTTGGTGATGATAGAGAGGAAGGACTTGTTCAAGATATTTACTTAACTAAATAAAGGGGAGCAATGGAGGTGCCGTGAGAGGCATCCGAGGCTTGGTAAGGGCATCAGTGTTTGGTGGTCAGTCACAACACACACAAAGTTTGACAGGTGCTCAGTATGCTACCTGTCATGAGCAGGACTCAATTAACAATAACACACGCCAGACTGAAACTGGAGTCATTCTGATAGACTGAACTGATCCACCAACAAGAACAAAATTTAAGTAAAGGTTTGAAATAAGTGCGATGTGTTTGCACTTGGCCTCCTCTCAGCTGTCCCTCACGCCCTCAGCATTCAGCCTGACTCACGCCTGCCGCCACCCACGGGCCTCGTCCACCCAGCACAAGGCAGCCCCGTGGTGGCAGCTGGTGTGGCAGCGAGCAGTGGTGCCAAGAGTGAGGCGGCCAGGCGGGACGCGGTGCTGTAGGCGGCGGTGGGCGTGTGGTGGGCGCCTCTCCCTGCCAGACATGTCACAGATACACCCACAGGGAATATTCAATCATTTTTCTATCATGTCATACCTCTTGCATGTGTATGAAGGAGTAGGGAAGCGGTGAGGAGAGCGGCACCCCAGGGCGGCTCAGTGACGCCAACACACAATAACAACAACAACAACAACACTAACAACAAGACAGCGGCGAGCGGCGCGGCGCGGCTCGGCCCTCAGCTTGTTTTGTTCCAACACTGCCGCAGCAGGTCCCGCTGCTGCTGCTGCTGCTGCTGTGTTCTTGTAAACGATGACGTCCACCATTACTTAATGAAGATGTTTGTTGCCTTCATTTCAGTGAGTGAATTTTAGACTTCCTTTATACTGTGGTCAACGCTCCTCAGATACAAAGCCGCTGCCCTGGCCTGCCATCTCTCACCACACCACTCGCCACTCGCTACCTCGCTGCCCATCGCAAGTCTTTTAATTTCGGCTTTCTCAGTTCAAGAAACAAAGAAAGAGAAAAAAAACAAGAAATGGAGCAAGTCTTCAATGTTTGGTATCTATTTTTATGTACTGGATGCTGCCTACCTATGCTACATACTGTTACATACTTAAATGACCCGCATGGCGATACTGAAAACATTATACACTTAATTTTGATCAATGTATTTTGAAGTCAATATCGACAATATGGCCTGGCATTGCTTAAGACTCATGATTCCACTATATATATATATATATATATATATATATATATATATATATATATATATATATATATATATATATATATATACACGAGTATATATCACTTCACGCCACGCATCTACACTATCGCAATATTATGATTGATTTGAAACAGTGAGTCTTTAAAGTTAACCTACTCCCCATGTGGCGATAAGACAATAATGATATATTCCTGATCTAACTTCAATCCACAAGAATTCACTCCAGTGAGCCATGTGCACCACACGGCAGTACGTGGTATTCATTGCACGGCTCACGATACTCAATTTGCGGCTCTCGAAAATTAGATAAATAAATGAATAAAAAAAAAAGTACACTTCCGCTCATCACAGCATTAAATAAGTTTGGTTTTTATTTTGCTATTAATAACAAGATAGGCTAATATTACCATGTCTATTTTTTCTTATTTACTAATTGCACTAGCAGCCCAGTACTACTTAATTTAGTTGAGTTACGCTAGCTTGCAGTAGTTACGACTCTCTCAATGAATGTGTTTAACCGAACTGACTCCCTTGCAAAAATTAGTGAATAACACTGCTCTACGGTATAATGCGTGCACTCTTCATGATACAATGAAAGGACCCGAGGTTTGTGAGTCAGTCTGCTCCTTAGTGTGGCTGGTGAAGGAAGGCCCTCCGTGACCGTGGCCCTGCTGAGGTCCACGCCAGGCGACGCCCTCCCATACCGCCCACCATTCTCCCACACTCCTGCAGCGCCCACATAACAAGGCCGTAGGCTTTGAGAAGGGGAATCTCGAGCAGCTGGAGGAAAGAGAGGATGGAGGCGCCGAGAAGGAGTCCCATGAAGCCTCCGATGTGGCTGACGAGGGCCGGCACTGGGTAGGCGTAGGACTCCTCAACGCGCTCGCTCTGCGTGCCTTCCATGAACACCTGGGAACAGCACGAGTTGGGGGGAAGGGCACCACGTCACTCACCCACTCAGATACACACACACACACACACACACACACACACTCTCTCTCTCTTTCTCAATATTGAATCATAAGTGCCACAGGGTTGTTAAAGATGTGTACCTAATTTAGAAAATAAACGTTACACACACACACACACACACACACACACACACACACCGCGTAGTGTAGTGGTTAGCTCGCTCGACTCACACTCGAGAGGGTCCGGGTTGAGTCCCGGAGGCGGCGAGGCAAATGGGCAAGCCTCTTAATGTGTTCACCTAGCAGTAAATAGGTACGGGATGTAACTCGAGGGGCTGTGGCCTCGCTTTCCTGGTGTGTGGAGTGTGTTGTGGTCTCAGTCCTACCCGAAGATCGGTCTATGGGCTCTGAGCTCGCTCCGTAATGGGGAAGACTGGCTGGGTGACCAGCAGACGACCGAGGTGAATTACACACACACACACACACACACACACACACACACACTCGGCCCGGTAGCTCAGTGGTTAGAGCGTTAGCTTCACAAGCCAGAGGACCGGGGTTCGATTCCCCGGCCGGGTGGAGATATTTGGCCTATCCCAAGATCGGAAATAATGAGCTCTGAGCTCGTTCCGTAGGGTAACGTCTGGCTGTCTCGTCAGAGACTGCAGCAGATCAAACAGTGAATTACACAGAGAGAGAGAGAGAGAGAGAGAGAGAGACCTTGACGACGGAGTTTCTCTGAGTGTTCCAGGTGGTGTCGGTGTTGGCGCGGTAGATGGTGAGGGTGCAGGCGGGCGGACAGTCACAGGCGGCGGTGTAGTTGAAGCGGCCGTAGTCATGCAGATGGTAGATGGCCTCGAACACGCGCCGCACTTCCTCCTCCGTCCGGCAGGCTCGCCCCTCGCCTAGCATGTACGGCAGCCTGGTAGAGGAGGGGAAGGAAGACGCATGTACAGGGTTAGGAAGATACCGTATATGCATGCAGTGCGTGCGTGTAATTCACTGTTTGATTTGCTGCAGTCTCTGACGAGACAGCCACACGTTACCCTACGGAACGAGCTCAGAGCTCATTGTTTCCGATCTTCGGATAGGCCTGAGACCAGGCACACACCACACACCGGGACAACAAGGTCACAACTCCTCGTGTGTGTGTGTGTGTGTGTGTGTGTGGCCTGTATTCTGAAATGCTTTAGTCTCTCACCAACACTACTTTCCAAAGGTTCTGATTGAAGATACTCGTGTTTTTAAGGATATCTTTATGGTTCTGGTGATGGATTAGCAAGATTTCTAGTTTATTAAAAAGTGAAACTGTC
>NC_059272.1:237500-255000 GCF_017591435.1 Portunus trituberculatus | reverse complement strand
GTGTAGAAATCTTGTTACTTTACCTCTAGAACCGAAAAAAAACTTAATAAACTCGTGTAGATTCAAATAAAGCCTTTGAAACAGTGGAGGTGAAGCACAGAAATATTTGAAATTACGAGTTACAGCGGCTTCCCTTGCGATCACTTTACGCATACCACACCGAACACTGCACGCTACCCACCCATCGATCAAGTATTCCCGTCAGTGGCAAGTTCTCCAGTCGTGTCTTTCCGCTGTAGCTTTCTTTTTGTGTAAACCGACCAACACCAACGAAAAAAATGCAATAAAAAGGCCCACTGAGGTGCCGGTCCCCGTGTAATGACGGAAGGATGTGTGTCTCCAAACATACCGTGTTTTGTGAATTAAGTCTTATTGTTGTTATCATTATAACGTCTTCCCGTCATCCCACAAGTCTTCCCGTCATCCTACAAGTCTTCCCGTCATCTCACAAGTCTTCCCGTCATGCTATAAGTTTTCCTGTCATCCCACAAATCTTCCCGTCATCCTACAAGTCTTCCCGTCATCCTATAAATTTTCCCGTCATCCCACAAGTCTTCCCGTTACCTTACAAGTCTTCCCGTCATCCCACAAGTCTTCCCGTCACTTCACAAGTCCTCCCATCGTCCTACAAGTCTTCGTCATCCTACAAGTCTTCCCGTCATCTCATAAGTCTCCCCGTCGTTCTACAAGTCTTTCCGTCATTTTACATGCGTTCTCGTCGTCCTACAAGTCTTCCCGTCATCCTACAAGTCTTCTCGTCGTCCTACAAGTCTTCCCGTCATCCTACAAGTCTTCCCGTCATCCTACAAGTCTTCTCGTCGTCTTACAAGTCTTTCCGTCATCCTACAAGTCTTTCCGTCATCCTACAAGTCTTTCCGTCATCCTACAAGTCTTCTCGTCGTCCTACAAGTCTTCCCGTCATCTTACAAGTCTTTCCGTCATCCTACAAGTCTTCTCGTCGTCCTACAAGTCTTTCCGTCATCACACAAGTCTTCCTGTCATCTCATAAGTCTTTCCGTCATGTTACAAGTCTTCCAGTCATCTCACAAGTCTTTCCGTCATCTCATAAGTCTTCCCGTCATTTCACAAGTCTTCCCGTCATCTCACAAGTCTTCCCGTCATCTCATAAGTCTTTCCGTCATGTTACAAGTCTTCCAGTCATCTCACAAGTCTTCCCGTCATTTCACAAGTCTTCCCGGCATCCCACAAGTCTTTCCGTCATCCCACAAGTCTTCCTGCCACTCTGCAACTCTTCCCGTCACTCGCTAAATGTTTCTGTCCTTCACCAAAGTGTCCTTGTCTTTCCTGAGCCGAGAACTGTAAAGCATCTTGAGAAGACATCAAAGTGTTACAGTTCGGGAAAGTTCCTGCATGAGTAGGGGCAGTGTTGTGAGGACTGGCGTGCTGACTACCTGACTGACTGACTGACCTGGGACAAACGGTGACGCTGGGCAAGGCGGTGAGGTTGGCGTCATCGTAGGACACCCTCATAGTGGTGGGGCGCCTCAGGTATTGCTGTGCCTTATCGCTGATAAGGAAGATGGTCCCCGCCAACCCGCACGCCAGAACCACCGCCCACGCCACTCGCCTGCAACGCAACGAGTCTTCCATTGACCATTTAGTCCACCTACTGTACACTGTCCACACCTACACGCACACGACGACCCATTGGTAGCCATTGCCGCACCTCATTCCCACTACAATTCCATCTTGTTTTCTCTTACGTATTTGCATAGTATTTGCGCAACATGTAAGTGAATAAATAAATAAATAAATAAATAAATAAATAAATAAGTGTGTGTGTGTGTGTGTGTGTTTCCAGGACTAACCTTGACCAAGGGTCCTGCGGGCTGGCCACTCTGTTCACCCCGGCCAGGCCTAAGTGCTGCAGCACCCCTAAGCCTTCCTCTTCCAGCTGACATGGACCTGCTGTCGTCACTGGCCATCTGCGCCCCTGCTGTCCACCGCACGCCACCTGCAACCACACACACACACACACACACACACACACCCGTCAAGCACACTCATCACCCAGCTGTGAGATGCATGTGTGTGTGTAATTCACTGTTTGATCTGCTGCAGTCTCTGACGAGGCAGCCAGACGTTACCCTACGGAACGAGCTCAGAGCTCATTATTTCCGATCCTGGGATAGGTCTGAGACCAGGCACACACCACACACCGGGACAACAAGGTCACAACTCCTCGATTTACATCCCGTACCTACTCACTGCTAGGTGAACAGGGGCTACACATGAAAGGAGACACACCCAAATATCTCCACCCGACCGGGGAATCGAACCCCGGTCATCTGGCTTGTGAAGCCAGCGCTCTAACCACTGAGCTACCGGGCTGTGTGTGTGTGTGTGTGTGTGTGTGTGTGTGTGGCACCATCTGGATGCCAGCCTTTAATGTCAGTGTCACTGTGGTGCAACACTTGAGACCTTCCAAGTGTCAACAGTGCTATACACGTGAAGGAATACGCAACACACGCAGGCTGTATTCCTTTGCAGCGGTGGTGAGTCCATGAGTGTGATGAAGCTTCTTCTAACATATTTTTCCTGTTTCTGCTCCCTAATAATCTAACAGACATTGAAGTTCTTTCCCTAGTCTCATCCTATTGTATTTCAAAACTAATAATTTCATCGCCTTATCCTCACCATATCAAGCTGCCGTTATTAGCTATGCACGTGAAGCTGCTGCAAACAAGAACTCGTTTACTACGGGGCCCTCCACGCCGGCGGGATCAGGAAAAACAAGTCTGGCATTCCGCATCATAATTTTAGAAGCAGATAAAAGCAAACCTAGGGGGAAAGGTACAACCAGATTTGTTTACTACTACCTCTGAGTGGTAAACGGTGTGCCAGCAGCAGCAGCAGCAGCAGCATCGCCTGCACCGGCATGGATCGCTACGGCCTCATCACCACCATCCATCGCTGCAGCTACAAAAACTTGCTGGAAATTAAAGTTCTGTGTTGGAGTTTGAAGGTCGTCATGGTCTCAATAAGGGAGGGAAGCACAGTGAACGCAGGGCAGTAAAGAGTGACACGAGAGGCGTCAGTCAGCCACGCCCTGTGATAAGAAGCAAACGTGCACGATGCCTCCGTCCGACGCCACACAGCCAGGCGTCACTTAGCGTTACTCCATCCTTCATCCTCAAGCAACGTCAACACCAAACCTTTTCACCGACAAACTTAAATATTTGCCTCCAGATTAAACCTCCACTGTGTTCCTCGTCCCAGAATACCGCGGCGCCTCTTTATTTTTATCTTTCCGTGATTACATTTTTCAACACCAGGGAAAAATTACCACGAAACATAACGAGAGAGTATAGAAAACTCAAATAATGATATATAATAAGACAAAAAGAAATGTGACAATGAAAGAACTGAATGAAATGAAATAGCAAGTGATAGATGACGAAAACATCTCTCTGGTGATTAGGAATCCATCTTAGTGCAGCGAACAAGCGGAGAAATCACCTCCCGGTACAAGATAACTAATATATATATATATATATATATATATATATATATATATATATATATATATATATATATATATATATTTATTTATTTATTTATTTATTTATTTATACACCATGACAGTTGGTGAGGCTGGGAATCAAGTCTCTCGAGCTGCATGGGTAGATAAAACAATACTATTTTTACGAGTGAGAGTTGGCGCAGAGGGCATGTCGGTGTCCTGCATTGGCAGTGGGCAGGTGAGGGTGTGTGTGTCACAGTGTGTCAGTGGGCGGTGACATTATGCAGTGCTGTATAGTGAAGTACAGGTTCCTCTGCACAATGATGGGCGGTGGTCAGACTCTTGCAGCCTCTCGTCCTTGTCACGCGTAATACAACATTGGGACGCGTGCGGCGCTGTATTTGAACTGTATGCCGCGCCTCGTGCATGGTTACCTGGCCGCTGGTCTGGCCTCGTGTTGTGTCTGACCTCCGTGGTGGTGTGTGGACGGGAGAGGGTTAGTGGTGAACACCTGAACATGTATGGCCTACAGGTGGGCAGAGTGGCTTGGTGAGTGGCCACTCAGCTTGATGCACTACGCACTACATTTTCTCTTGCCAATTTCAGGTCGCCATCTCACATCATGGAAAGCACTCAGTAGTCACCTCAATGTGCATTGGTAAAAGAGAAAGTTTATAAAATTTCATCCCAAGATACGTATCTTAATTCAAAAGGTATTTAATTTTATGGCAACTTTATCCTAAGGTTTCAAGCATACAGAAAAATACTTTATGGCGCAGCGGAGACTCACACGACTCACTAAACAGTCACCTGGTGGCAGTCAGACGCGAAAGTTAAGAGCAATATGAGCGGCCAGTGTTGGGGAGAGCAAGGCAGGACACAGTGTGTGGAGGATCTAGCGGGGCGGGGACTTATTATTATGTCAAGAGATGAGCAATGCGAGACTAGTCAGAGGTGCTGGATTACCGCATCAAAGTTTCAGAAGGTGAGAACTGTCAGTAATTCCAACAGTAGCGTTGAGCTGCCGTGGGATGTCATAGTCGTTAGTGCAACGGACCTTCGTTTGTCTCCGTCATCGCAGCGAGGCATTGGGAGGAAGTAAGGAACAGAGCAAAGTGGGGGAAGAGAGGGGGATGGACCTTTAACTACATACCTGGCGCCAATACAACGACTTAGCGTGCAGATAACAAAAGATCCATGGATGGTATTGAGTCTCCTTCACTTACACGGAGGCCACACAAAGGCTCTCCAGTGAAGGCGACCATTAAGAGAAAATGCGCGTCGTCCACAACCAGCACCCTAATGGGACTCCAGTCACCTCGCACTGCGCACGTGACACCGCTGCCTCTGATGGATCGGGCGGGTGCCATCGGTGCCAGTGTTCCTTGTCTCAAGCCCGTGTCTCAGCGAACCAATGATTCGCCGTGGCTCACTCTGTAATAACGCCACAACACCTGCCACTAATATTTCATTGACTGTCAGCCAGCAAAGTGAGTCCCATCAGTCCTCGCTACAGTGTGATGGACGGCTGTTACGAGTAGGCCTACATGCCCATGCACTGTTGCCATCAAATATGTTAGCGCTATAGTTATCATTATTATTATTATTATTATTATTATTATTATTATTATTATTATTATTACTCTGTTTTCTCTTTTTCTTGTTGTTAGTGCCTCATGTACATCCCAAACAGTGCAGACGACCTCAGGGTAACAAACCAGGTCGCGCTGGGATGGCTGGCTGGCTGGCTGGCTGAGGCACGCCTCCGGCCTTCACGTTTTCGCCATGGGAGGTCATCAAGAGTAAAGAAATAAACTTCAAGTGGGCGATACTCGACGTGAAGCGCGAAGGCGGGGTAACCCAAGCCTGGCTGCCAGACCCCCACCTGTCACAACACTGCGCGGCGTCGTCTAACACGCCGCAGCCACCACCACCACCACCACCATTACACACACAGGACTCGCTGACCCGCGCCCCCAGTATTCTCATCCCCCCAGCTAATCAGCCGCCAAGGATTTGCGCCTCGTTTGTTTATTATTGAAGCTCCGGCACAAGTAGATGCACATGAAAACCAAACTTTGCACGGGGAAGACAAGTACTTCACTGCTCACTTCGCCTCCCTCTCCCTGTCTCCCGCCGTGACGTTTCGAGTACTCCTTCTAGTAGCACTCTTGACTGAGAAAGATGCTCTCTGCCGTCCCAGACGTGAGCCTCCTCCAGGTGCACGTCATCAAGTCATGCAGGTTTATTTATAGTTGGCCTTTGATCTAGTCAGGCATTAATTGACATGGAATTGTAGCTTTATCACCGCCATTACATTTTGAGGTACAACACGATAGTGTACGCTGCCAGAACGCTGCTTTTCATACTGGGTCCTTGCATGTGACACTTCACCACCACCACCACCACCACTACTTCCACCTCATTCTGTCATCCATCATCACCACCACTACGTCACACTGGCACCGCATTCACACTCTTCATTATTATTAACATGATTCTTATCTCTGTCATCCGCGCAGTGTTTATGAAGAGACTCAAGGCCTTCCTCATTATTACCACCAATGTCACTAGTACTTCAAGGCCCACAAATATGTATAGATAAGAGATTCTTCTCATGATTTAAGCATTATTTATAAATTCTAATCATAAGTTCATAGAATAATGTAAGCAAAGCCATTTTTATAGAAATGAAATCATTCTGATTCATTCTCTCTCTCTCTCTCTCTCTGGATGGTAAAGAAGTCCTCTCTCGTGTTTTCGTTCATCTTTATTCATCAGTATCAAATATTTGCCTTAAACCAGTGAGTGCCTTGAGGGAATCCTAATGACTAGCAACGATCAGTGGCTCGGTGGTTCACACACACACACACACACACACACACACACACACACACACACACACACACACACACACACACACACACACACACACACACATCAGTAGTAATCGTAGTAGTAGTTTCACTCTGGGAATATAAATCACACTGAATAAATACAGTTAAATCCTTAATGCTACGTTGCTTTTAACACTAAGCACTCGTACTGGAAGACTTTCAACATATCACACACACACACACACACACACACACACACACACACACACACACACACACACACACACACATGGAGCAATAAATAAGTGAAACCTTGGCCCCGCCGGCCACACACGGTACAGCCTGACGGCCGCCGCAGCGCCGGGCCCGGAGCCTCCACGCCTCACGCATACAAGTAATGTACTTTACATGTTTTCCCGCCACGCGGGCTTACAACTTTACAATACCTAAAACCTAATCAATCACAGATCAGAGGAATATGATACTGCAATACATGATACTAATATAACCTTTAATGAATACTCCTGTATACTGGAGTGTGTGCTATACTAGGCAAGAGTGAGTCGCGAGGAGCACAACAGTGTAGTACGTGATAGTAAAGATGATGATCTAAAGCTAGCACCACTCCGATCAGTAAGCGATGGAGTGTGTCTCGTGAAATGAAGCTTTACTGCTTGACTCTACAACTAGCAAGGCCTTGGCCACGGCCTGACCCCAACCCTTGATGATCCACGCCGGCACAGCGGCCGAGGCCAGCAACGGTGCCGGGCGTGTGCAGTCCTCGGGATCACCAACACTGTGGTCTGGAATGCGATTCAAGTCCTCAACATCTGTAAAGTGGACAACGACACATGTAATGACAAGGAAGCTCATTCTGGTGGGACGCGCCGCACTGCGTCACTCCGTGGACGTGTGTGTGTGTGTGTGTGTGTGTGTGTGTGTGTGTGTGTGTGTGTGTGTGTGTGTGTGGCTCACACGGGATCCACTGGCCATACATGAGGGCAGGGAAGGTCATTTGCGGTACAGGCGAGGTGTAACACACACAACTGCATGGCATGGGTGGCGGGGGGCACGAAGGGCACACAGGACACACAGGCGAAATGCCATACATAGAAGTAAGTGCACAGCACGAGTGGTTTGGGCAGGGAGGACACACAGGACATAGAAGCATGGGGCTTTGATGTGACGGTGCGTGAGGTGAGCCAGCCGCCTACACGCCGCGCCGCAGCCCTTCCTCCAAGTTGTAACTTTATAAACGACTCAAAGCATCACTTTACACACATACATGCACACACACACACACACACACACACACACACACGCATGCAATGTACTGTAATACACGTCAGCCGAGGTACTTTCCTAAGTATTTTAAAGAGAGCTAGGATACATGTACAATGTAATCTATGGCCAGCAAACAGTGTGGCCAGGGAGGAGTGGGGCTAATGAGGGTAGGTAGGGGAGGAGGAGTGGTGGAGGGGTGGACGGGGCGAGGTATGTAGTATTTGGAATGCATTCATCGTCTTGTCGGTGTGTGAAGGTCAACATTGACTCAAGACACACCACAGCACCAAGATCGAGCCATGACCGGGGTGCAGCGAGGCCGACGACACTAAGCCACCGAGTCCAAGTGTCCGCGCTCTGGTGGGAGGCGGCGGACCATGAGGACGAGGACAAGGACGATAACGTGGAGCTGGATTACAGTCAGGAATTACCGGTCTAATGCAGGAACAAGATTGCTTGACTTGCAGCCTTCACTGTGTGTGTGCACTGCTCTTCCGTTCTGATTGGCCGCGGAGGGGAGGAGGAGGAGGAGAGGAAGGAGCAACACACACCGAACAACAAAGCCGCGTTTCGCGTCCGTCGCCAGGCAGTGAGCAGTGCGTGAGTCGCGGGCCCCTGACTCCCTTGATCCACTACTTAAGGTAGTACATGGGCTCGGCGCACCTAAGGGCGAGACAAGACACCACAGTTAGGGCATAGAGCGGTTAGTGCCACGAGGACGCAAGGGGGTTGGCGAGGGGAAGGCAGTCATGCACTGGCAGGAATAAACACAGGATGGGGTGTGGGGTGTATTGTACATGGTGGAAGAGAAGTCATCACAGTAACATAGAGGATAAGTCACCCTGCCACCTGCCACTGGGTGCTCGCTTTATGGCCTCACACGAAGGAAGAACTGATTCTCACAATGGCATTCTGTCTTGAGTAAGTCAGCTTTTTAGCGCCAAGATTCTCTTCTCATAGAAATGTTACTTTTCCATGTGTTATCTCTGCCTACAAGGTTACAATGATTCATGGTATGATTAACATCCTTAGCTCATATGGACACACAGTTATCTCAACAATAAACAAAAGAGTCCTTACCTGCAAGCGTTGACGTCAAAGTAGCGGCCGGTGGTACAGGTGTGGAGGTCCCTGCACTCACACCGACACTCCTTCTCGTTCCAAACCTGCAACACAAACACAACACAAAACACTTAACGTTAAGGCCTCTGGTAATTTTTCAATACGTCCATTTTGTATTTGTTAGTGTCATGAGAATTAATGTTGAACCACACGGAAAACACAGGAGAGACGGGACACACCTTCCTCGGCGGGCAGGAGCGGTCCAGGTGCCTGGGACACTGGCACTTGCACGCGTCTTCGTTGTACTCCTGGCTGGGCGAGCAGTGTTCAGCCCTCACCTGCGGGAAGGATCGCGCGTCATTCTCTTCCTCGCCGACACCACTTTGGCACCACAACTCACCAGTTAACCTTATTACTACATGGTTCGAGTATGTGCAATATCAATATATCCCACTGTGAAACCTGTGTGTGTGTGTGTGTGTGTGTGTGTGTGTGTGTGTGTGTGTGTGTGTGTGTGTGTGTGTGTGTGTGTGTGTGTGTGTGTGTGTGTGTGTGTGTGTGTGTGTGTGTGTGTGTGTATGTGTGTGTGTGTGTGTGTGTGTGTGTGTGTGTGAGTCTCACCTTACACTCGCACTGACATTGCTTGTGTTCCTCCACCTTCACCATTGTGATCTTCTCGTCCTTAAGGAAGCGATGACCCTTGGCCGTGGGAGTGATTGCCATCGCCTGAGGAGGGGGAGCAACACCACACAGTTAGTGGTTGAGCCAGCGTGACGCGGGCACCGGCCACTGGACACCAAACACCAGGTCCAGGGCACCGCGCTACACTTCAACACTGACACACTGTAACTCAGGATGGAAATGGAGACGTGCTACTTTTGGCAGCGAGAGTCAGCCAGTGACTCGGTGGACCAATCACAGCTTAGGGATACACTGTTCTTTTTCTTTCGGATTAACTCTGAAGCTGACACAATAAGGATCAAGAAGGCATGCATGACTAACAGGCGTTTCCTATAAGTGGTCAGTGAGTAGTATTTGAATTTGACAGAGTTAGGCAATTGTTGGAAAGGAACGAGTTGTTAGGAAGGAGGAAGTGTTTGCAGCAGAGACAGGCGGCTTGCAGCAGCAGGTGTGACACTTACAGGGAAGGTCTTGGTCCTGGTCCTGACGGGGACACACTCCAGCTTCGGGGAGTTGCAGCAGCCGCTGCATTGCTTGATGTACACACACTCGGGTTTCAGCTGGGTGTGGTAGGGGTTCGGGTTTGGGAGCGGCACCGCGGCCTTCTTGGGTTTGCACTTGATCCTTTTGTCCATCATTAGCTTATGGAGTTTCTGCCACTTGGCACTTCGCACTTGAGAACCTGAAGAGGGAGAGGGTGGTGTAAGAGGAGCGAGGCGCGGCCCAGGTCGTCATGCAGGGCGGCGGGACACCTTGGTTGTGTGGCAGTATTGCAAGTATTCACTCATTACCACTGTGGAATGCCAAAAGCAAACTAAGCCGTATGTATTTCACACAAATTCTTGCATACTATGTATACACTATTTGTTAAAAGGGAGATAATGAGTCTGTTGAACCAACGCCTGTCAGTGGGCCGTGGTGTTGGTGTCACTGTTTGGCACACAGAAAAGAGACCCTCTCTGTCACCACAGACTGAGATCAATGTCACAGAATCCACAGCAGGTGCTGGCCAGGAGTGTGCCAGTGTAGGAGTGAAGGAGTGTAGGAGTGCGCAAACCAGCAAACAACCATCGCAACTAAATCAACCAACAACAGCAGTGGTGAGTGGTGGCGCCAGCACGCGGCGAGAACTACCACGCAACCACACGGACACACTATTGATGCTACTCATACCAATCATAATCACCATAATAGTAATTATGATAATTACGATAAAGATAATAATAATAATAATAATAATAATAATAATAATAATAATAATAATAATAATATGTATCTATTATTATTATTATTATTATTATTATAATTATTATTACCATTATCACTATTATTATTATTATATTGTAATGGTAATGGTAATGATAATGGTAATGGTAAGAAGAACAATCACAACACTAGTGTCAGTGAGTCTTCGCAGCTTGGAAGGGTTGGGTTGCCAGAGTGGAGAGTGGAGAGTGGGGAGTGGAGAGCGGACAATGGAGAGTGGGCAGGGTGGTTTAGTGGTATACAGGGTGTATAGAGAGGCGTGGAGGACACACTACGTAGTACGTGCAGTGACACGCAACGACTTACGGTCCAGTGAGTTCTGAGGATTGTCACGGTTTGAACTTTTGCGACGGTATCTGATCAACGTACTTTCTGACTGGGTTGGAAGACGGGCGAGGCCGCTGCCCCCTCCGCCCCCCGCACCGCCGGCTCCACCACATCTTGGCTCGCTCGTCGCCATCATCCTGCAACACACGCACCATTAGGCCGCCGCTGCCGCCGCCGCTGCCGCCGTCACTCTTCGTCTCTGCTAGCAGGTATCACATGCATAAACACACACAGGTGTTACATAATGACACCCTTCCAATAAGTCAACATTGGAGTTCCCTGCCTGCCTCTGCCCTCTGCCCTCTTCCCACCACTAGAATGCCTTCAAGTGGGAAGTCTCAAGACACACCTTTGGATCTGGGTAATCCTTTCGTCTCTTTCTGTTTAGGTGCTGGCACAGCAGTGGATATTCTTTAATATAAATGTTGTTGTTCTTGGTTGGTGTTCCTCTTACGTATACATAAAATAATAAAGCTATTTTGACCAGTCAATCTATTTGTCCCTCTTCACACAGCATACCTGGCTGATGTTTTATCTCTACTGTCACCACCTCCTGCCATTCCTCTCACTCAAAGAAGGCTTGCTAATACTGCTCTGTGAATGACACTCGTGAAACTCAATGACTGTCATGGTCTCCCTTCCAAAGCCACTAGTGCTTCCGTTTTCTGTTATACAAATATTTCTGGCTAAACTGCGCTCAGTCTCCCGTGCAAAGCTTACCTGAACGATGGCTACAGAGGCAGGGCAGTGAGTGGGACAGTGCTTCACCCTTCCTTGTTCCCTGACAGCGGTCATTTCTCTATCCTGCTTTTGCTCCGCCTCTGCCATGCTTACAACTACAGAACACAAGAAAATAAGAGAAGTTGCAAGAATCTGCCTATAGAAAAACCCTCACATGTGGCAGTCCTGATGTGTTGTCCACCTACTCTTGCCTGTCATCCTCATCCATAACTGTGTGTCATCTTTATCTAGGGAATCAGCACTAACAGCCTCACTAACAGCCTCTTCCATCCATGTACTGTATCGCTCCCAGAGGACACCATCAAGGGCTGCCACGCCGACACCCCAACACCCCGACATCCCGAGGCATCTATTGCGAAACGCTGCGCTCTCTCACCATCACTGCTTTTTAAAGGCTCCAGTTGAAGATATTCGTGTTTTTAGGGGTATTCTTATGCTTCTGGTGATGGATTAACAATATTTCTACTTAATTCAAAGGAGAAACTGTGATGAAAACCCGGGTAGTCGTATCTGTGGCCTTAGAGAATTGTGGTGATGAGAGAGCAAGGCGTTTGTGAGTCGGGGCGTGTGTGTGGCGCCGCTGCATGGCCAGTCACCTCACCTCGGCCAGGATGATGTGACGCAGGGTCGGGTCGGAGCAGATCCTCTCATCCTGCACGAACCGCATAAGGAACTCCCGCAGGTCGGTCGTCTGGCTCATGTTCCTCGCCCGGGACACCGAAAACTGCACCACCACCACCACCACCACCACGGGCACAGGAGAAAAAGAGCATCAAGTAAGTTAGACTTCACAGAACGAAACATTTCACAGTAATTACACACACACACACACACACACACACACACACACACACACACACACACACACACACACACACACACACACATTCACTTCTGTCAATCATGTCCACAAATTTCTCAAACCTTGTCTCAGAAATCTCTATTGCTTCTGGTAATTCAACACAATACACTCAGTCACCTCTCATGCTAAGTGTGAATCAGTCTTACCCTCCTCCTAATCTTACACAGTCTGAATCTGTTACTCCTCATTCTATCCTGACTACTAATCTCAGACCTTCATTTCCTTTTACGTCACTTAATCTCTTCAGCACAAGAACTCGCTTCATATTCATTCTGCTTCAGAAGTATATGTGGGGGATTAGAATAGTGAAAACTGGCCATTAATTCCTCTAATACTGGGACACATTTTTACCTTGAAATTCATGTACAATTTGACCATTTTATTTACATTAGGAAGGGTCTATGGAGGTCACAAGATAAATGACCAGTCTTCACTATTCTAATCGCCCACATAAATTTCTGAAGCTGTGTAAAATCGCCAAATAGTTAAGCAGAAGAAATGTGGAAACGCGTCAATATATAGAAGGAATTACAACTGTAGTTCTCTGACCTCCATAGAACCTTCTTAATGCAAATAAAATCGTCTAATCACACTAAAAAATCAAGGTAAAAATGCGTCTCAGTATTGAAGGGGTTAATTAAACATCACCAAATTCCCTGCTAAGGAAGAGAGGCGACACTCACCTCAGGGTTCGGGGGCGTGGTGAGGCTGGGCTCGGCGTGGTACACCTCGTTGTAGGAAGGACGGATGGGCCACTCCTCTCCCGCCACCGGCACCGCCACCTCCATCATCACCACCATCAAGCACCTGCGTGGGGGAAACAGTATTAGGTGGGTGTACACGTCTCCACCATTACACCCTCACCTCACCTCACATCATCTCGCATCACCTCCCATCACCTCACCACACCTCACATCATCTCACATCACTTCTCATTGCCTCATCTCACCTCACTTCAACACGCATCACCTCACATCACCTCACACCATCTCACATCACCTCACATCATCTCACATCACCTCACATAATCTCACATCATCTCACATCACCTCACATCATCTCACATCACCTCACATCACCTTTTCTTCTCGTGCCTCCACATGTATTCCTACTATTTAATTCCCTCTCTCGCCCTACAATTCTTTCTCACGTCTTCCTGCACCTCCTCACAGCTCCCCATGCCTCCTCACAGCTCCCCACGCCTCTTCACAGCTCTCCATGCCTCCTCACAGCTCCCCATGCCTCCTCACAGCTCATACCTCCTTACATCTCCCTACGCCTCCTCACAGCTCCCCATGCCTCCTCACAGTTCCCCATGCCTCCTCACAGCTCCCCATGCCTCCTCACAACTCCCTATGCCTTCTCACAGCTCTCCATGCCTCCTCACAGCTCCCTATGCCTCCTCACAGCTCCCCATGCCTCTTCACAGCTCCCTATGCCTCTTCACAACTTCCCATACCTCCTCACAGCTCCCTATGCCTTCTCACAGCTCCCCATGCCTCCTCACAACTCCCTATGCCTTCTCACAGCTCCCCATGCCTCCTCACAGCTCCCTATTCCTCCGCACAGCTCCCTATTCCTCCGCACAGCTCCCTATGCCTCCTCACAGCTCCCTATTCCTCCGCACAGCTCCCTATGTCTCTTCACAGCTCCCTATGCCTCTTCACAACTTCCCATACCTCCTCACAGCTCCCCATGCCTTTTCACAACTTCCCCACGCCTCATAGCTACCCACGCCTCCACATTCGCCATTTCTCTTCAAACATTCCCATTTACACACTTTTCCACGTCTCCCAACAAATATACACGCCTGTCTGTGTTTCCTCATGCTTCCTTATGGATTCTCACGAGTTTTCCTTCGGGCTTCCCTTCCGTAATATTTCCTGCAGGTCTTTCTCTTCACCTTCCCGCCCTTCCCGTTCTTGCCGCCACCACCGCCGCCACCATCACCAGCATCGCCGCCAGTTACTCATCTCTCACGCTGACGCTTTCTCACATTCATCTAATTATTCTTCATTATTTTGTTCGCATTCCAATTCTGTGTCAACTTTTTCATTCATTTATTGATTTATTCTTGATGTTGGTGTTATTGTTTATATAATTGTCGTCGGTATCATCATCATCATCATCGTCATCATCGTCGTCATCATCATCATCATTATCATCATCATCATTACCACCAATACGATATCCACTTTTGTCATTTCTATCATCAGTCATCGCCAGTACTATTACTACCACCACCTCCTCCTCCTCCTCCTCCTCCTCCTCCTCCTCCTTCTCCTCCTCCTCCTCCTCTGCTATTTTCATTTCCCTAACACTCTACCCAACACCACCATCACCAACTGTCATTACCACTAACCATCACCATAACCTCATGTCACCACCTCCACCATCATGACTGTCACCATCTTCATCACCATCATCACCACCACAGCACCAGTAACACCAGGAACCAGGACAGTCACCACTGCTACTATACCATCACATCTAATGCCATTGATACCACCACCACCACCGCCACCATTATCATCTTTCAATACTGTTATAGCGTTCTCTCTCTCTTTCTCTCTCTCTCTCTCTCTCTCTCTCTCTCTCTCTCTCTCTCTCTCTCTGTGGTGATCAGTAGAAATAAGACTACTGTAAGTTATGATCAATGTGTTTTCTCTCCGCGTCGCGTGCACATATCATCGAAATAGCGCCTGTGTTTAGAAACGCCTTCCCCTCCCACTATAACAACAATAATTCCAAGGCCACAGAAAAAACTAGCAGAGTTTTCAGGACAGGTTTTCCTTTCAATAAACTAGAAATCTTGCCAATCTTTCACCAGAACCATAAAATTACCCTTAAAAACACGAGTCTCATCAACTAGAGCCTTTGGAAAGCAGTGATGGTGAGAGAGCAATGTGTTTCTGAATATGGACCATAGATAAGTGTCGCGCAGGCAAAAATGAAGTGTGGCGCCATCATGTTATCGTCGCAGTGCACAGAAATATTGCGGAGGTTAGTCTTTTTTTGTGTGTTGTTTATATATTCTTTATTAAGGATAGCTGTGTGCCTCGAACAATTTTTTTATCTATTCATCGCTAAGTGACGACAACTTAACGGAGCGTCACCTATGTCGTGAACACACACACACACACACACACACACACACACACACACACACACACACACACACACACACACACACACACACACACACACACACACACACACGAACTATTGTTATCAATTTCAAGAGCGGCACCAGTCACGTGCATAACGTGAAGGCTGCAGACAGCGCCCCGCCACCGTCAGTCTGTGTGTGTGTCGGTAATGCTTGGTTTGGACACAGGAGAGCTGTTTCCTGACGCGCGACCTTCACCGGCCTAGGCGGCTTGCGTGCTCGTCAAAGTATTAAGACTATGCCGAAAGTATTATTATTATTATTATTATTATTATTATTATTATTATTATTGTTATTATTATTATCATTATTATTATTATTATTATTATTATTATTATTATTATTATTATTATTATTATTATCATTATCATTATCATTATTATCATTGTTGTTGTTGTCGCTGCTATTGTTATTATTGTTGTTTGTGTTATAGAAAGTAGAACTTGACAAATCTTCCTTAATTGATAAATCTTCCTTAAGAGTGAAGGAAAGAATACAATATCCAGAGCAGTCTTTGGTCCAACTCATCAAACAATCCATTTCCAGAGTATGTAAAACAGCAGGTCTTACTGACACGCTGGCAGGAGTCATTGCTACTCTGGATCGTGATTGGAAGGGAAAGGTGCAGGATATGATATCTCACTTTGGCCAGCTGACACACACACAACAGGTGAGGAAAAACTGAACACCAATTGGTGGTGAAGGTAAGGTGAGTGGTGCACACAGCATGGCCTGCCTAAGGCCAACCAGCATGGCCTTCACAGCCTGGCGCACAGCGGCGACTGACAGTGTCAGCACCGTGAACTTGGTGCTGCGCTAGGGGTCTTCGCACCAGTCATCGCTAACACCACGTACGATTGGTGTGGAACTTCGACCAACACCTGTGGGAAAGGAGGCACGTCCGGCGTATGTCTGTCTGCAGAGAAAACAAATCTCCAGCGCACGGGAGCGGTGGTGGTGGTGGTGGTTTGAAGGAGGTGGTGTAGGGTAGCGTAAGGGCTGCGTGGCATGGCATGGCGTGAGGCAACGTGCGTGGTAACGTGTTGGCTTGGGAGAGATGCGTCAACTTACCCCAAGAAGACAACAGCAGAACTGGGCATGGTTCACTGTGAGCGGGGTGGACAATCACCACTAGAACACTGGTGCTCTTTGGCACAACACACTGCACACACTAGCACTGGCGCGGCGTGGGCTGGTGGCACACGAGCACACTGGCACACGAGCGGGGCACAATACGGCAAGAGCCACAGAGCGGCAATGACGGGCACCGCGTCCCACAGCCGCTTAAATACACTGGTGCCCGGCCCCGGTGCCGCCGCCGAATATGGCTCTCGGCCACATTTAGAATTTTGATAAACAAGAATTCTCCAAGATTTCTCACTCTGTATCACGGAAATACTTGACGAGAAATGGGAGTGAGTGTTGCGTGAGTCAACGTGAGTCAACACCCCGGGCCTCCCACCACACTTTGTATAGTTCGCGTCGCCTCGTTCGGACACAGCCGCCATGGTACAGCCATCGCGAGCCTCGGCAGCTGCGGGGGAGGACAGACCGCGCGCGACCAACGTCATCCATTTATTTTGTAATACTTCTTGCTACGAGATGAAGGCAGCGCACTGAACACTACTTCACTACTTCAATGCTTTCCAGGAATGACCCTCGCCGTGACGCGAGGTGGCCAGTGAGGCGCAGTGTGACCGCCGCTCCAGGCCGCAGTCCACCACAGACCGGCCAGGAGTGCACGCTTCTTGTTCAGCGTGAGAAGAAAGTGTGTGTGTGTGTGTGTG
>NC_059272.1:212500-220000 GCF_017591435.1 Portunus trituberculatus | reverse complement strand
TAGTAGTAGTAGTAGTAGTAGCAGTGGTAATAGTAACAATATCAGTAATAAGGTAGCGGTAGTATAATAATAATAACAATAGTAATAATAATGATAATGATAAAAATAGTAACAATAATAATAATAATAATAATAATAATAATAATAATAATAATGGTAACGCTGGTTCTCTCCTTACTTGCCTGGCTGCGTTCATTACTTATCTATGTGAGGGAGCGAGCAATGAACCACTAACAGTATCGATTTATCCACCTATCCGCTGTGTGTTGCGTTATTGTGAAGGGTTGCCGAAACTCCATTGTAAAACTGTGTTCTCGTAACTATAAATAAAAACATTACTCGTGATGGTATCAATAATGTTCACGCTGTTACTTTTATTCTTTTCATTTAACATTTAGTGATGAATTATTAACTCCTTCAGAACTATGCCGCGTTTCCATAGTCATTCTGTTTACTATTTGGTGATTCTATACAGCTTCAGAAACTCACGTGGGGGGGTTAGAATAGTGAAGACTGTGGGCATTGATCTTCTGACCTCCATAGAGCCTTCCTAATGTCAATGAAATGGTCTAATCGTACACAAATCTGAAGGTGAAAATGTGTTCCAGTAGTGAGGAGGTTTAGCAGTTCAGAGGAAGGTAAACTGATCAGTAAAAAGACGAATTATTCTCAACTCAAGATAGTTTTTTCGAGTCTGACTATTAAACTGCATTTGGCGAAGTCTAAGTCTAACACACACACACACACACACACACACACACACACACACACACACACAACACACACACACACACACACACACACACACACACACACACACACACACACACACACACACACACACACACACACACACACACACACAAACACACACACACACACACACACACACACACACACACACACACACACACACGGCCCGGTAGCTCAGTAGTTAGAGCGCTGGCTTCACAAGCCAGAGGACCGGGATTCGATTCCCCGGCCAGGTGGAGATATTTGGGTGTGTCTCCTTTCACGTGTAGCCCCTGTTCACCTAGCAGTGAGTAGGTACGGGATATAAATCGAGGAGTTGTGACCTTGTCGTCCCGGTGTGTCTATCCGAAGATCGGAAATAATGAGCTCTGAGCTCGTTCCGTAGGGTAACGTCTGGCTTTCTCGTCAGAGACTGCAGCAGATCAAACAAACAAACAGTGAATTACACACACACACACAGAAACAAACACACACACACACACACACACACACACACACACACAGAAACAAACACACAGAAACACACACACACACACACACACACACACACACACACACACAGACACACACACACACACAGAAACAAACAGACACACACACACACACACACACACACACACACAAACACACACACACACACACACACACACACACACACACACACACACACACACACACACACACACACACACACACACACACACACACACACACAAACACACACACACACACACACACACACACACACACACACACACACACACACACACACACACACAGAAACAAACAAACACACACACACACACACACACACACACACACACACACACACACTCCACAATTTTGGCATTTTCTTTTCCTTGTTCCTTTTTACCGCCTCATTCTTTCCAACTTTTTCTTTCCTCCTCTTCTTCGAAACCATAGTGACTGATACACACGTAGGTAGGGACACACACCGGCGACACACGCATCACTGTCACGACAAGGGAACACATCAATGAAAACAACAGCAGCGCAGTGAACAATAGGAAGTAAAGATCACCAAATTATCATATACTGGTGCCCTTTCACTTCTATCGTCCCTTAGTTCATTTCCTGTACAGTTTTCCTCCTCTGCTACCTTTCAATGTCTTATCCTGTTCCTCCTCCTCTCCTCCTCCTCCTCCTCCTCCTCCTCCTCCTCCTTCTTTTCCTGTATATATCTCCTCCTTTACTACCTTGAAATTTCACATCCTGCTCTTCCTCCTCCGATTTATGCAACACACCCTTTAGGCCTTTACTACCCCTAAAACACCCTTAAAATCCCTAAAACCCCTTAAAATCCCTTTAACAGCCTTTAATTCCCCTAAATACCCCTTATTCGACACCTTACAAGCCCGAAAGCAGTTCATCACTCCTCCTCCTACTTCTTCTACTGCTCATTCCTCATTCCTGCTCATTCCTGCTCTTCCTCCTCCTACTGCTCTTTTCTTATTCCTGCTCCTCCTCCTCCTCCTACTGTTCATTTCTCATTCCTGCTCCTACTCCTACTGCTCATTCCTCATTCCTCCTCCTCCTCCTCCTACTCTTCATTTATCATTCCTGCTCCTCCTCCTCCTACTGCTCATTCCTCATTCTTGCTCCTCCTCCTTCTACTACTGCTCATTTCACATTCCTGTTCCTACTCCTACTACTTATTCCTCATTCCTGCTCATTCCTACTCATTCTTCATTCCTGCTCCTACTTCTCCTATTGTTCATTCCTCATTCCTGCTCATTTCTCATTCCTGCTGCTACTCCTCCTACTCCTCATTTATCATTCCTGTTTCTCCTCCTTCTACTGCTCATTCCTCATTCCTGCTCCTACTTCTCCTACTGTTCATTCCTCATTCCTCTCCCTCCTCCTCCTACTGTTCATTCCTCATTCCTGTTTATTCCTGGTCTTATTGTGAATCTCTTCTACTCAAACTCTTTCGTTGTGGTAGATTGTTTTGAAGTAACGTGTGTTTTTAATTCCTTCACGTTTTCATATTAAGTCTGCTTACTGTTTGGTGATTTCATACAGCTTCGAAAACTTATGTGGGGATTAGAATAGTAAAGACTATGGCTATTAATCTTTTGACCTCCATAGACCCTTCCTAATGTCAATAAAATCGTATAATCATGGTAAAAATGTATCCCAGTACAGAAGGTGTTAAAATAGTGAAGAGTCTGGCCATTAATGTTCTGATCTCCATAGACCCTTCCAAATGTCAATAAAATGGTCTAATCACACCCAAAACTCATGGTAAAAATGTGTCCCACTACTGAAGGTGTTAAAATAGTGAAGAGTCTGGTCATTGATTTTCTGACCTCCATAGACCCTTCCTAATGTAAATAAAATGGTCTAATCATATCCAAACTCATGGTAAAAATGCGTTCCACTACTGAAGGTGTTAAAATAGTGAAAACTCTGGCCATTAATCTTCTGATCTCCATAGACCCTTCCTAATGTTAACAAAATCGTCTAATTATATCCAAACTCATGGTAAAAATGTGTCCCAGTACTGAAGATGTTAAAATAGTGAAAACTCTGGCCATTAATAGACCCTTCCAAATGTCAATAAAATGGTCTAATCACACCCAAAACTCAGGGTAAAAATGTGTCCCAGTACTGAAGGGTGTTTCTACTGGTGAAGGAGGTGAGAGGAAACTGTTGTAGGGATTTAGTTGAGTTTGTTCCCTAAAGAACCTTGAAGATGTCAACAGCAAAACAGGTCGGGCATAAACTCAGTTCCCTATTAGGTGTGTTTCATGTTACTTCCTCCACTAGCCAGCCTGTCAAAATGTCTATACTATCTATCTAAATATCAGTAAATTTCTATACAGTTGTAGTGGCAGAATGACAAGATTCCTTTATCATTAACAGGAGAAACGCTCTTGAGAATCCTGCTAATCATTCCTATGGCTTTCCAAAATTTAAGATCGAAAAAAAAAGAAAGAAAAAAAAAAGATGACTCCTTTACCATCCTTGGCGTCACCTTCTATTTTATTATCTAGCTAACCCCAGTGGGCTTTTTTTTTATCCCATTTTTTTTGTTGCCCTTGGCCGGTCTTCCCTCTTACACACACACACACACACACACACACACACACACACACACACACACACGGCCCGGTAGCTCAGTGGTTAGAGCGCTGACTTCAAAAGCCAGATGACCGGGGTTCGATTCCCCGGCAGGGTGGAGATATTTGGGTGTGTCTCCTTTCATGTGTAGCCCCTGTTCACTGTTCACCTAGCAGTGAGTAGGTACGGGATGTAAATCGAGGAGTTGTGACCTTGTTGTCCCGGTGTGTGGTGTGTGCTTGGTCTCAGGCCTATCCGAAGATCGGAAACAATGAGCTCTGAGCTCGTTCCGCAGGGTAACGTCTGGCTGTCTCGTCAGAGACTGCAGCAGATCAAACAGTGAATTAACACACACACAAATAGTTAAAATGAGAGCAAAGGTTTCCATCTACATTTTCTACACAGGCGATACACTTCCACCCTATACAGTAGCTAACATTTACACTCTCTCAAAAACAGTATCTATCCTTTTATCCTTTTCTTTTGGTAAACTCTCTCGGACCTGCACGGGGACTGGCATTCCAATTGGGCTCTGTTTTTACTATTTCTGTTCTCCTTGGTCAGCTTCCTCTCTCTCTCTCTCTCTCTTTTTTTTTATGCAAGAAGGGAAGCCGGCCAAGGGCAAAAAAAAAAAGACAAAAAAATGGCCCACTTGATTGCCAGTTCCTTTAAAGATTAATAGAGTTAGCCAAAATTAAGGAACAAATGTTTTGAAACCTCCCTCTTAAAAGAAGTCAAGTCGTAGGAAGATGGAAATACAAAAGCAGGCAGGGAATTCCAGAGTTTACCAGAGAAAAGTATATGAATGACTGAGAGTACTGGTTAACTCTCGCATTAGGGAGATGGACAGAATAGGGCTGAGAGAAAGAAGAAACATACATAGAAAAGTATAGAGTGAGTAGACTGTGTAGTTATGCGTTCACACAGTCCTTGTCTGAGGTGGTGGTGTGGTAGTGCAGTGACATTTTAATAACAAAGACCTCAGGAACTGTTGTTTGAAATCCTCGATAATTATTATCTTATCACTCCTACCACGTGGCTGTTCTTGTTTCGCCACTCACTGCTCGCTTCCCTCATGTCAAGTCAGCACCAATCAGGCCAGAAACAGTATTTACCTATTTATTTTTTTCATGTAAAAGGAGAAACTGGCCAAGGCAACTAAAAATATGAAAAAAAGGCCTATTTAATCAACATTACCCTTAGACATCAATTTCTTATCCTGTTCTTCCTCCTATTGCTCTTTCTCTTTCCTGCTCCTCCTCCTACTGTTCTTGTGTTAGTGATGGCTTGGTACAGTATTAGTAACGTCCCCTCCTGACATAACCTTCTCCTCAGGCCGCCCTCAATGTTAGGCTATTGCAAGGGTAGTTATTGTTAGGATAGGCTATTTTATGTGTGGTGTAGCTATTCAATATACAGAGAGAGAGAGAGAGAGAGAGAGAGAGAGAGAGAGAGATGCACAGTTTATCCATAGTATGTTAATTAAGTATTTGGCTTTTATTGACTTCATTCTCCTCTCATACAAAGCATCATTCACCAATAAGTAACTAAACACAAAGAAAGTAAACAGAAACGACAAACTCCGCGAAATTTAAGCCAATCATTAGGTGAACAAGAACTCGCGAAAACATCTCTTGTGGTAAGCTCCGCCCCTTTCAACCCGCCTCACTCCGCCCTCTGCCTCGCTCGGAACAGCCTCACTCACTCACTCACCTTCTCTCTCTCTCCTTTTAATTTGTATAGGAGAAAAATAATCTTCCTCTTCTGTGACCGCATGAAATCCCCTCAATCACCAACAAAGCTTCATAATTTGCGTTGCTCAGCGTGCTAGTAAGAATTTTTCACTACAGTACGTTCGCTCTGTTCTTTGAGTTTCATGTGGGACTCTATAATGTGATTTATTGGTTCTGTTTCATGCTTTTGTTATTACTGTTACCTAAGTCACTTATTTCCTTGTGTGTGTGTGTAAGTAAGGCTGTGTTTGAGGCCACGGTGGGTGTTAGAAGAGGCGTTGTTTATCCGTCAGGCGCCGCATCAGTTTGGTTTGGTGGGAAGTCTAATACAAAACATGGCGGAGCGCTACCAATGCACCTCAAAACCTAGCTATTGTTCCCAGCCTTGACGCCTCTCTCTTGTGTTTCTGATTTGTGCCTTAGGTTTGATTTACAGCAGGGTGTATGTTGGGCATCATCAGTAAAGTAGACATTGCCACACGACCTTGAGGAAGAAATGCAGTTCAGAATGGCAAGCAGGCGCCGCTCCACATACACAGTTCGCAGCCCCCGCTAACCTGACTCACTCTCGCTTTCCCGCCGCTGTCCCATCATCTCATCACTCACTAACTGAACCACTGTGAACCACTGTGGCCTCTTATGACTTGAGTATATCACGTAGAGGGGTTTATATGCAAGAACTAAGTCTGATGGCAAGCAGGTGACACATTGATGGACATATTGGTGGTATAACAGTACTCTATGTGGGTAGCGGCTCCAGGGAGGGGAATCAAGGCTGGGTGTGACGTCACGGCGCCCGCTCTGCCCCTATTATATCGTATTCTGAATTTATGAAACCGCTTTGCTCTCTCAACGCGACTATTTTCCAAAGGCCATACAGATGATTAACGGAGTTTTCAAGAGTGTTTCTCTAGTTAATAATGTAAAAATCTTTTCATTCTGCCTCTAGAACTGCAAAAACATGTTTAAAAAAGCTTTATTCTCTCACCACGATTTTCCAAGGCCACAGAGATGATCAGCGGGTTTTTCAAGAATTATTCTCTAGTTAATAATGTAAAGATCTTGTCATTTTGCCTCTAGAACCGTAAAAACACCTTAAAAAACTCGTGTACGCTGAAATAAAGCCTTTTGAAATAATGGAGGTGAAGCACAGAAAAATTTGAGAATAAGAGCGTTCTCTCTCTCTCTCTCTCTCTCTCTCTCTCTCTCTCTCTCTCTTATCGTTACATTTATCTAGTTTCCTTCCTTCCTCCACGCTATTCTCCTAATTTCTGTTTCTTTTCCTGTTCCCTTTCCCTTGTTATGCATTCCTTTCTACCTTTCCTTCCTTTGGTCCTTGCCTTCAGAGAGAGAGAGAGAGAGAGAGAGAGAGAGAGAGAGAGAGAGAGAGAGAGAGAGAGAGATTAAGTAGTTATAGAGGTATGCAAGGTGGAATTTTAATGAAGAGAGGAAGGAAATGAAGGAAGTGAGAAACAAAAAAAAGGGAGAGGAGAGGAATGAAGGGAAGGAAGAAAGGAATGGAGAGAGAGAGAGAGAGAGAGAGAGAGAGAGAGAGAGAGAGAGAGAGAGAGAGAGAGAGAGAGAGAGAGAGGAAAGAGTGGGAGTGGATAGAAAGGAAATGAGTAAGTGTGTGTATTTATGTGTGTATGTATGAGAGAGAGAGAGAGAGAGAGAGAGAGAGAGAGAGAGAGAGAGAGAGAGAGAGAGAGTGAGAGAAATAAGGAAAGGGTGGGAGTGGATAGGAAGGAAATGAGTAAGTGTGTGTATTTATGTATGTATGCATGAAATAGAGAGAGAGGGAGAGAGAGAGAGAGAGAGAGAGAGAGAGAGAGAGAGAGAGAGAGAGAGAGAGAGAGAGGAGTACGATGACGCCAAGTTACTGATCAATGTTGTCTTGGCTTTGAATATTGCAAGTGTATTGGCGGTACTC
>NC_059272.1:197500-207500 GCF_017591435.1 Portunus trituberculatus | reverse complement strand
AGATAAACTGAACAGTGACATAATGCTTGGAAATGAGAGAAAGCAGCGTGTGGTGAACCTTTGCTCAGGTGAGAGGAACTGAACAATAAGAGAAGTCAAACCCATGAAAAAAGAATACAGAATAACAGACGTGTGAGTGCCTGGGCCATCGAGACAAACTAAACATAGAGAGATTATATATATAAAAAAAAAAAAAGTTTGTTGATCGCTTAGTCAACTGAGAGAAATAGAACTATAAATAAACACACAAATATGAGATAAGATAAGAGTGTGATTGTTTGGCAGACAGCAACGAGTCCATCTGTAAAGGTGACTCAAATAAAAGAAGAGAAAAGAGAAACAAGTGAAAAGAAAACTGCGGTCATTCACTTATGAAATAAAAGAAAACACATTTGGTATAATCTTCTCCACTCACAGAAAGGAAGACAAAAAACATGAAAGGAAAGATTCTCACCTGTGGCGCCAGTGATAGGAAGATAAGATAAGATAAGATAAGATAAGACAAGATAAAGTAAGATAACATTATTTTCACATCGAGACATAGAGTACAACATGAAACTCTATTTGGCAGTGAATTTATACCGTGATGAAATACAGGGTTTAAAAATGAGAAGGAGTGTATTGCGCCAGTAAGGAGGAGTGACCCACATGATAAAAGCAGGTTTGTGTAGCACGGCACCGTGGCATGGCGGCGACACACTAATGATAACAGATACCAATCAAACACACCACGCTGAGGCTGCCGTGCTGTGTGCTGGTACCAATTACTGCGGCCAGCAAGAGTGTCAGTCAGAGTGTGGTAAGTGCAAACACCGCCAGTAACAGTGCCGATGCCAGTTGACATGGCGGACACTGTAACATAGACTCGTGTCACATCTTATAAGACAGGAATGGACGCACACACAAACAAACACAGCACTCTCGCCACGGACATGTTAGCGGGAGTCTTGTGAGTGCCAGTGCCATCAGGTGCCCCGAGGATGAGGATGGCTGGGCAGGAGGACATTAGCGCGGCGGCACAGCGGCGGCACATCGGACGGCGCGGTGGGGGAGGCCGCCTGCCTTACCCCACTGACCTCACGCTTAGGATCGACAACTTCACCTCGGGAGCCAGTACGCCCCTCTACACGCCCGCTCCGCCCAGGGTGAGAGAGAGAGAGAGAGAGAGAGAGAGAGAGAGAATGATACGTAAATTTAATATAAATGAGATATGAGTGAAAAATGAACAAATAATGATTAAATAGATACATGATCAATGAAAACAAGACGGAGTGAGTGAAAAAAATGAAGAAAGAATGAATAAAAACAAGAAAAAAATTAATGAAGAGAGAGAGAGAGAGAGAGAGAGAGAGAGAGAGAGAGAGAGAGAGAGAGAGCGCTTCCGAGACACAAAATAGGCGATAAAGATGAAAAAGAAGAAGGGTGAGTAAAACAGAGCAAAAGATTAGAGGAGGAGGAGGAGGAGGAGTAAACAGCTGGAGAGGTGATAACGAACATGTGGACGGAATGATGGAGAAAGAGGACATAAGGAGAATACAAAGGAATACAAAGGAATACAAAGGAAAGACCAAGCAACAACAGGCCCTGGGATCCTTACTAGGCTGCTTGGTTAACTATTCTATACTAACTACACAGTGTGAGAGACAGGACAGCTAAAGGGGCTATCATACTGGCCTATGATACGCGGAACGTGGGCCATGGTTCTTGGTACGAAACCAGGAACACTATCACACACAAGCTGCCCGTGTTCTTGTTATGCTAGGCAAACGGCCCATTAACCAAGACAAAGCCTAATCAAAATAAACCAGAACAAAACCATGCCGCTTATACCTCAGCCTGTGCTTTGTCCAGGAACTGCATTTGCACTTCCTCTTGTTAAAGAAAAGTAAGTAAAAGAAACTAGAGAAAAGCTGAGACGTGCGCGATGGCAACTTTAGAGTCAGAGGTGGTTGCCATGAGCCCAACCTATCGACATGATATACTTTACCTTTCTAAATTGATGAAATATTATTTAATATTCCAATATGAAAAATTTAGTCACATTCTTTCTAGTTCAAATGAAAGGTTTTTATTACATATATCATGTTTACTTTTCCATTGGGATAGCATACGGAGAACCGGGATGGATATGAAGCCATCCCAACTTGGTTCCGCTAATCCTGGGCAAGTTCCAGCTATCTAGAGCCGATGTTCCTGGTTCCGCGTATCATAGGCCAGTGTGATAGGGCCTTAAGCAGAATAGGACAGCTAAGCAGACAGCGAAGGAGGAGGAAGAGGAAAAGGAGAAGGAGGAGGAGAAGAGAAGAGGAAAAGGAGGAGGAGAAAGAGGAAGGAAGAGGAAAAGAAGGAGGAAAAGGAAAAGAAGGAGGAAGAGGAAAAGAAGAAGGAAGAGGAAAAAGGAGAAGGAGGAAAAGGAGGAGGAAAAGGAGGAGAGAGGAAGAAAAGGGGGAGAAACAGGAGGAGGAGGAAGAGGCGGAGGAAGAGGAAATGGAAAGAAGAAGAAAAGAAGGAAAAAAAGGAGGAGGAATAAGAGGAATAGGAGGAAAAAGAAGAGGAAGAAGAGGAGGAGGAGGAGGAGAAGAAGAGGAGGTGAAACAGAGACTGTAGATGCAGAAAATAATGGAAAAAGGGAAGTCAATAAATGTGAAGGAAAATATAAGATAGGAAAACAATAAAAGAAAAAATATATATAAATAAAGAAGGAAGAGGAGAAAAAAAACAAAGGAGACGAGAGAAGGAAGAGGAGAGAATGAAAAAAAGAGAAGAATGAAGGAAGGAGAATGAAAAGAGGAAAATTAATACACACAAGAAGACCACATAGGAACACTCCCTCTTCCTCTTATCTTTTATCTCTCTCTTCCTCTTTATTCATTTACCTCTCTTCCTTTTCCTCCTCTTTCCTCTTCCTTCTGTTTTAGCCTTCCTCTTCCTCCTCTTATTTCAGTCTCTCTCTTCCTCTTCCTCATCCTTCTTCTTCCTTCTTTTTTAGCCTTCCTCTTCCTCCTCTTATTCCAGTCTCTCTCTTCCTCTTCCTCCTCCTTATTCTTCCTTCTGTTTCATCCTATCTTCCTCTTTCTCCTTCTATTTCTCTCTTCCTTTTCCTCCTCCTATTTCAGCCTTTTCTTCCTCCTCTTATTTCAGTCTCTCTCTTCCTCTTCCTCCTCCTTCCTCTTTTGTTTCAGCCTTTCTTCCTCTTCCTCCTACTACTTTAGCCTCCCTCTTCCTTTTCTTCCTCCTTCCTCTTCCTTCTGTTTCAACCTTTCTTCCTCTTCCTCCTCTTACTTCAGTCTCTCTCTTCCTTTTCCTCCTCCTTCCTCTTCCTTTTGTTTCAGCCTCTCTCCTCTTCCTCCTCTTATTTCCTCTCTCCTCCTCTTCCTCCTCCTTCCTCTCCCTCCTCCTATTTCAGCAACTCTCTTCCTCTTCCTCCTCCTATTTCAGCCTCTCTCCATCTTTCTCCTCTAATCCCATAATCTTTCTATTCTCTTTGTTCTCCTTTTTCTTTTTCTTCCTTCCTCCTACAATCCCTTAATCCTTTCAGCTCTACAAATGGCATTCTCTGTATAAGACACAATCAACGTCTTCTTATCACCACTCACTGTAAACCTGCCTTATCGTTGCCCCTTCAGTACCAGGACATGTTTTTATATTCACACTGCTTACTATTCTCATTATTTACAGCTTCAGAAACGTATGTGAGGGAGTGAAATTGTGAAGACTGTGGCCATTTATCTTGTGACCTCCATAGACCCTTCCTGATGTGAATAAATTGGTGTGATCATACCAAAAGACTCAATGTGAAAATGTGTCGCAGTATTGAAGGGTTTAAAGGTCCATGATAACTCGCCACTAACAAACAGCCTCATGATATCTCGCCAATAACCTAACGTAACTTAACCTTAACCTAACCTACTTTAACCTAACCAACCCTAACCTAACCTAACCCAACCCAACCCACCCCTAACCTAAACAGATCCAACCTAACCTAACCTACCATAACCTAAACCAACCCAACCTAACCTAACCTAACCTCATGATAACTCGCCGCTAACAACCTCATACGTGGCTCTTCTCCAAACAGACGCCTTCAGTAGCACACACTTTCCTCCTGCCACCAGTACAGCGCACTCAAACTAACCTGGAGAGAACTGGAGGTACAGGAAGAAGAAACAGAATGGAAGGGAGGGAAGAGAAGGAAGGAGGGAAGGAGGGAAGAATGGTCTGACAAGAGAGAGACAGAAGGAGAGAACTGTAGGAACTGGAGAGAAAGGAGGAAAAAAAAACGGGAGGAAGGGTAGAGTTTGACTTGAGACAGAAGGAGGGGAACTGGAGAGACAGGAGGAAGAGAAAGGAGGGAAGGAAAGTGAGGGAAGAGTTTGACAAAAGAGAGACAGAAAGAGAGAACAGGAGGGATGGATGGAGAGAAAGGAGAGAAAGGAGGGAAGGAGAGAAGGCCGGCTGGAGTGAAAGGTTTGACTAGTGAGAGAGAGAGAGAGAGAGAGAGAGAGAGAGAGAGAGAGAGAGAGAGAGAGAGAATTGGAGAGAGAAGGAGAGAAAGGAGGGAAGGGATGAAAAAAAGGGATGGACAACTAAAGTGAACGATTTGACTGCTAGAGAGAGAGACAAGAAGAGAGACATGAGGGAAGGAAGGAGAGGGAGGAGAGGGGAGGTGAGGGGAGGAGAGGAGGAGGGGAGAGGAGGATGTCGGTGCAATGTTATGGCGTGAAGGATCATCTCTTACAAACACATCAGTCCAAAGTCTTCTCTCGTGACGTCACTACAGGAGAGGGGAAGAGAGGGGGAGCGGAGAAGTTCACGGGAGAGGAGGGCGGGAGGAGGAACGAGGTGGGAGGGAAAGCAAACACAAGGGAACATTAAAAAAACCAAAACATCATCATCATCATCATCATCAAAATTATCAACATCACCATGATTTATTAAAAAAAAAAAAAAAAATGTTGGTTATTGAAGAAGAAAAAGGTGACGAGAATGTTATTTCATTAATTTTACTTCTTACTGTCCAACCTCTTATTTTTCTCCCCCCCCTTACCTATACAAGAAGAAGAGGAGAGGAGGGGGTGTTCCGTCTGTATCCCTCTCTCATCTCCTCTCTTCCTCCCCCTCTTCCTCCTCCTCCTCCTCCTCCTCCTCCTCCTCCTCCTCCTCCTCCTCCTCTTCCTTCCCCTCTCACTAGGATATGGACACGAGATTTGGGAAAAGGAAAGGAGAAAGTGGAATGGAGAGGAAAAGAGGGAGATAATGGATATGGAGACGTATGAGAGAGAGAGAGAGAGAGAGAGAGAGAGAGAGAGAGAGAGAGAGAGAGAGAGTGGAGGGGAGGATGGCAAGAGGATAGATGCATTACTAGCCACACACTCCCTTCGTTTCTATCCTCCTCCTCGTCCTCCTCCTCCTCCTCCTCCTCCTCCTCTTCCTCCTTCTCCTCCTCCTCCACAACCTCCTCCTCCTCTCTAGCTTCTGCCAGATACGCAGTTTGAAGCACGGACACACACACACACACACACACACACACACGTACATAGACACACACACACACACACACACACACACACACATACACACACACACACATGTACATACACACACACACACACACACACACACACACACACACACACACACACACACACACACACACACACACACACACACACACACACACACACACACACACACACACACACACACGTTTACAGGTTCATGACGCATCTCAGGGTTTCAATCTGTCAGTCAATCTGGAATTCTTGATCATACACTCATTCACTCACTCACTCACTCACTCACTCACTCAACGCACGCAACTCACTCACTCACTGATTCGCTTGCTCACTCACTCACTCACTTACTAAAACACTCACTCAGCTCACTCACTGGCACACTCACTCACTTACTCACACTCACTCACTCACTCACTCACTCACACTCCAGGCACGCACTCACTCACTCACTTACTCACGCACGCACTCACTCACGCACTCACTCTCACTCACTCACACACACACACACACACACACACACACACACACACACACACACACACTCACTCACTCACTCACACATACTGAACTCACTCACACGCTCACTCGCTGCTGATCTGTGCTAACCTCCTCGCTCCTCATCTCTTCATCACACGTCACGCTATTGTTTGAGTCATACGTTATATATACAAAGAATGATGCATCGGTGTGTGTGTGTGTGTGTGTGTGTGTGGTGGGAACACTCGGTCATGTGCTATATTTGAGAGCCCGTCACGGTGATGTGTTAAGTTTCCGTCCCTCGTCATAATCCGTTCCTGCCATCAATCACAAGCTAAATTTATCGATTGGGTGTTCTAGTAGCGGGTCGCATCTTGCCATCTCTTTTCCCTTCCCTCCCACACTCTAACCTAACCGAACCTAACCTAACTTAACCTAACGTAACCCAACCTAACTTAACCTAACCCAACCTAACCTAACTTAACCTATCCTAGCCCAAACCAGACCAAACCAAACCGATTCAACCTAACCTTAACCTAACCTAATTTAACCCGACCTAACCTAATGAAACCTAACTTAACCTAACTTAGCTTAAATGAACCTAACCTAATCTAATTTAACCTTATACTTACGTACCCCTGCCGCCACAAACTCTTGCTGGAGAGACAGACAGACAGACAGACAGACGGACCGACAGACAGACAGACGGACAGACAGACAGACAGACGGACAGACAGACAGACAGATAGATGCAGGTCCGTATTCTGAAACGCTTTGCTCTCTCACCACGACTATTTTTTAAAGCCAAAGGGAGGATTAGCGGGTTTTCAAGAGTGTTTCTCCAGTTAATAATGTAGAAACCTTGTCACTCTGCCTCTAGAACCGTAAAATCACCTTAAAAACTCGTGTAGATTTAGATAAAGACTTGAAATAGTGGAGGTGAAGCGCAGAAGTGTTTGAGAATACGAGCCAGAGACAGGCAGACAGACACAGGACAAAAGACCCAGTACAGCCCGTATTCTGAAACGCTTCTTCGCCTTACATCCATTATTTCAAGAGGCTCCAGTTTTTTTATTTTTCTATACCATGTGGGTTTTCACGGGAATTTATGAGCTAAAGGGGATACTTTTTGGGGTACCTCTTATCTCAAAGCCCACTCGCTAAGAAACCGTTGCCCCGAGTGAGGAAGCCCAACCTACACTCAGACCGTGGACAGGATTAGAACCCGTGCGCTTGGAGACCCCTCGGACTCCAAATCACGCATGGTTCCACTGTACCACGGCGGCTACGATGGTTTTTAACGGTGTTTGTACGCTTTAAGTGATAGATTAACAAATATTCTACATTAACACATGTGAAAATCTTGCTAATCATCTCTGTGGCCTTTGAAAACAGTCGCGATGAGGCAGTGAAATGTTCCTGTATGTGTTTGTCCGGTTTAAGTAACAGATTAATAAAAATTCTATATCATCAACAAGAGCAGCGCATGTGAAAACTCTGCTAATCATCTCTTTGAAAACAGTCGTGGTGAGGGAGTGAAGTGTTGCTCTATGTTGGCCTACGATCTATATCAAACCCCTTCAGTACTGGGACACATTTTTACCTTGAGGTTTGTGTACGATTAGACCATTTAATTGACATTAGGAAGGGTCTATGGAGGTCAGAAGATTAATGGCCACAGTCTTCATTATTTCAATCCCCCTACATAAGTTTCTGAAGCTGTGTAAAATCATCAAATAGACAATAGAATGAATATGGACACGCCACATGGTACTGAAGAGGTTAATGATACCTAATGCAGGCTATACTAATACTTATTTTGTTCTCGTCGTCAAACACGCACCCAGTTGTTCCCCTCATTGTCTCAAATAACACTGGTCTTTTTTTTTTTTTTTTTTGTAGGAGAAGAAAGGTGCAATGCCAAGGGCAACAGAAAGAGTAAAAATATAAGGTCCACTTAGAATGCCAGTCCCCGTGCAGGTCCGAGAGAGTGAGCCAAAAGAAAGGAATAAATGTCTTGTAACAAGGGACTGCATGTCACCATAAACTTCCTTGTCGGAAAATACAATAGGAAATTATAAAATAGATTAGTAGATTACCTTGGTGAAAAAACAAGCTGTGTCCAACTCTCTAATACAAGAGTTACCCAGTATTCTCAATCATTCATGCATTTCTCTGGTAAACTCTGGAACTTCCTGCCTGCTTCTGTATTTACATCTTTCTACGACTTGATTTCTTTTAAGAGGGAGATTTCAAGACATTATCCCTGTCTTCTGGCTAAATTCTCTTTCAATCTTTTAGGGAACTTGCAGTTTAAATGGGCCTTTTTTTTGATATCTTGTTGCCCTTGGTAAGTTTCCCTCTTGCATAAAAAGTAATTATGATAAGACAAGAAATAAAGGAGTCAACCCTGAGATACTTTAGATTTGAAGACGATAGAGGGAATTGGTATATATGAATGAAGTACACTCAGTAAGCAGATTAGTTGTGCTGAGTCATTGATGAGCTTTGAGAGATGACTAGACAGATTCATGGATGAGGATGAGAGATGGAAATAGTGAGGTGACTTTCATACGGGGACTGTCATGCAAGTGTAGGCCTGACTCATTCTTGTAGCTTCCCTTGTTTCCTATTGTTCTTATGTTCCAGGGGTTGGCTGCAGGTTCCCTCTGTTGTTATGCTACGTCCTTATGTTCACCAGGCCAGGGACTAGTCAATGTGGGGATGTGCTGGTAGTGAGCCGAGCCCGCTAACTCTTTCCCGGCTAACTCGACTCCAAGATTGTTCCAACACCTGATCCTGTTTGACATGTGACGGGCCACACTTGCCGGTGGTAGTGATGTCTGCCGTCCCACACCGCGCAGCCCCACTGGCCTAGTCACGTACTGTACGTTCATGGTGTTCTAGAAATGGACCCATCTAGACTGGAGGGCCACACTGGTGGTATGATGAAGCCACGTCTTTATATAAGGTGGACTCATCACGTCTTGCTACGTATAGCAGTGACGTGTGGCACCATCCAGGGTATTCTGGTGCCTGCAGCCTCTTCCCTGAATTGAGCCCTAAGTGCCTCTCACCTTGACTTTAAAGTCTATACTCTACAACGTACAGTGTGAGCGGAGGCCATCACGCCTATATATAGGTAACATAGATTCATTACGCCTTGCCAGTGGTCTGGCGTGGCGGCCGCTGTGATGCAGCCTCCTTCCTGGAAGTGATCCCGATGCATCAGCGTGCCTCACAGGGCCCGCGGAGGCCATAACACACGTCTTCACAGTACACAGCGAGCGCTGACTCATACCAACTAATGGTTTGGTCGTTGCGGCGGTTGTTATGGTACAAGGTAATCTGTTATTCACCACCACCTCTCATCCATACCATTCCTCGCTCACCTCTACCGGTGCACATTCTCCTAGCGCGCACGTGCGGCACAGCGAAGGCCGACCCCACAGAACTCTGTAGTCTGAATTACGTTTTGTTATTAAATCAGTGGCCTCGCTCCGCTGGAAGTGTGGTGGAAGCGCAGACTCTTTCAAATGGCTCACCCTTCCCCTCAACCTAACCCCAATGGTACGAACAGCCTCACGTAGCCCGGGCGTGCCTGCGCGCCATGGCCTCCGCCACCGCCGTGTATGGGCAAGTACAGAAATTCTAGTTTGACTTCTCAGCGGCTGCCTTAACATATGGGAGTCAGCCTTCCCACAAAACCTCATCAGCTCACCAGCCTCAGCAAGACACCACCCTGCCTTCGCACCCCGCCAACGAGGCACATCAGCTTGGCCGCGCCCAGCGACAGAGCCTCAGCTGTCCCTCTTAAAAGGCGGCTCCAAGACAGCCCGTCAGCGGCCATCAAAGGTCAAGGATGCGGCGACCATAACACTGCTGGCGGAGCACCGGCTGTATTTACCGCGTCAGTCAGAGGCAGCAGCCGACCACCCTTGATTTATGGTGTCGTGGTGGTGTTAGGAGACACCTACTGCCGCCACCACCACCACCACCACCACCGC
>NC_059272.1:180000-192500 GCF_017591435.1 Portunus trituberculatus | reverse complement strand
ATCTTTGTCCCAGGAATAGAGCAAGATGGTATATAAAAACACAATGCATAGTTATAACCTAACTCTACTATTATAGCGTTTTTGTCGTAGATACATGTTTAGAAATACTTTACCTATCTTGATATCTCCTTATGTGACAAAAGAATATCCAAAAATATACGATATGCAGTTGACCATCTTTTCTGTGAAATATTACGATATCTGTTGAATCTGGCAACTTCAACGGGAGTTTGGGTCCTCTCCTAGTGTTTCCTTATGATTGAAACATTGATATTTACACGTCATTGTGATCAGGGAAATAAAGAAAACTAAGTTTGCTTTTTTCTAAGAGCATGAAATAGAAAAATTTATGTTTACAAGTGGCAGTTTATGTATAAGACACGCAAACCTGTGTGCACTCATCCACTCTATCCAGAAGCTTAACTAATTTTCAAAAGTTCCCCAATAGCTACACAACTACCATTGGTCTACTGTTTCTATCCAGTTACCTACAAACACGTACACATTCAAGGCAGCAACATGCAAAGTACACTAAATACTCCGGAGCAAAGCTGCCTCACCTTGTTTCATTAATCAGCTAACTCTTGCACACTTTCACACCAAAGCTATTTTTCATTTACCATCGACGATTTTATATTCGAATCAAAATTAAAACGACGATTGAGAACTTTCGGCCTAAAGATGTTTGAGGGCCGTGACGGCCTTGGGCGCCGCACGGGGGAAGGAGGTGGCCGTCGGGTCCGGCCTGGGGCCCAAGGCAGGAACTGGCTGCAGGTCCTGCTTTTCCTTGGTGGCCTCAAGCTTCACTACTAGTCGTCCACTTGCAGCGCATCACACTAGGCAAGGGTCGCCATAAGCAAGAGATCAATGTCTACCACTCACCGGATGGTACCGTGAGGGGCCCTAAAGGGGTGATAAGGGCTCCTTGCATAGAATATGATGGTGAGTGGTGTGTACGGGACCTCTGCTTATAATGACACCGGGCTGAACAACTCGCCATGAACGAGGGCACGCTGTGCGCCATGAGCCAGGCACTGACAGTACCAGTGGTCCTTTACGTTAGGTTAGGTTAGGTTAGGTTAGGTTAGGTTAGGTTAGGTAAAAGGACTCACTTCATGACAGCGTTTGGGGAGTGGTGTGTGGCGGGTCATTGCTCATGGCGACCTGTGTGAGGCATTGCAAGGTTGCATCGTCACTGCTCTCATAACCACGGGACTGGGGTTGACCCTTTCTGGGTAAAAGTTTCGTCCCAGTACCTGTGTAGGTAATAATACTTTGGATCGTTTCGCCATCGCCATCGCCGCACCGTTAGCCTCGATAAACGGATCGTTATCCTCAACAAACACATCTGTACCGTGGACACTGGAATCGCAACCTGTCGTGGAATCCCATTGTTAGCGTGGACTCATTTTCCTTCGCGGCTTCAAGCTCACTGATTGTTGTCAACTTGCAGCGCCTCATACTAGGCAAGGCGTCGCCTTAAGCAGGGTGCCGTGTCTACCGTCCATCAGATGATGCCGTGAGGGGCCTTTAAGGGTGATAAGGGCTCCTTGCATAGAGTCTGGTGGTGAGTGGTGTGTACAGGACCTCTGCTTATAATGACATCGGGCTGAACAACTCGCCATGAACGAGGGCACGCTGTGCGCCATGAGCCAGGCACTGACCGTACCAGTGGTCCTTTACGGGGTGAAAAGGACTCACTGACAGTGTTTGGGGAGTGGAGTGTGGCGGGTTATGCTCATGGCTACCCGTGTGAGGCGCAGTAAGGTGGCAGCGTCACTCTCCTCGCACTCACGGGTCTGGGGTGAACTCTTACGGGGTGAAAGGGTTCGCCCCAGTACCTGTGTAGGCAAGTGAACTTCAATTGCGTCGCAGTGAGGTGGCAGCGCCACTCTCCTCGCACCTAAGGGTGTGGGTGGACCCTTACGGGGTGAAAGGGTTCATCCCAGTACCTGTGTAGGCAAGTGGACTTCAATTGCAGCGCAGGAAGGTGGCAGCGTCACTTTACTCGCACTCAAGGGTGTTGGGTGGATCCTTACGGGTGAAAGGGTTCGTCCCAGTACCTGTGTAGGCAAGTGGACTTCAATATTGTGTCTTGAAATCGCATCGTGAGGACTGGAACCGCATCGACATCGTGGAAACCCGCATCGTTCCCGTGGAAACTGGAATTGCATCTTGATCGTGGAAACTCGCATTATTATCTTGGAAACTGGAAGGGCATCTTTATCATGGAAAGGCATCGTCATTTTGGAAACTTGCATCGCTATCGAGGAAACTGGAATGCCATTGTTATCTTGGAAACTCGGAGCGCTATCGAGGAATCTGGAATCAAATCTTATCGTACACACTGTTATCGTGGAAGCTCTCGTGATCGTCGTTCGTTTCGTTATCTCTGAATTACTTAATTAGTCTTGGTATTATTATTAGCCTCCGTAATAATAGAGATGTTGGTCATTTTATCTTATCTCTTTTACTGTATTTTTTTCAGGGTACAGTTTAGTGTTCTTCAACCTTTTCTAAATTCGTGCACCTTTTCGAGAAGCAAGGAGGACTATAAAAGAAATGCATCAATATTCGTAATTTTCCCTACTTTAAGACTGAAAATCGATAGATAACATTATTGAATATCTACCTGAAGCTACAGTTTTTTAGTCCTAAACAGTCGCTATATAGAGCGAAATGTACTATAACAAAATGCCACATCTCAAACACATTAGGCCCGTGTTCCGTCGGAGTGTAATATATTACTATTGTGAATAAATCGCAATACTTTGATTAATATCAATAGGAGAGGACCCAAACTGTCACAATTTCAGTGTTCGCAGGAGAGAGTCAGTATCGTCTCGCGGTACAGAGTAATCGTCTCTAAACACTGTATTACGATGTATCTATTGATTTGCCAGGGTTTTACTCCTACCAGTATTTTTCTGTTCTTATTCTACCATGGTATTTCTTTATAGTTACTTGAGTTTATACGACTGACATCATAATATAGAGCAAAACATAATTGTCTGGTGTACCAAGATCTTTCATTTCTAGAGACTTAATTAAAGACAGCACGGAACCTTAACACACATTTCACCTCGCTTCTGCACAGGTTAATTCTTCTTCTTCTCAACCTTTTAATGTGATGTACCCTCGAAGTCTTTCAGTATTGATCACGTACCCTTACCCACAATGCAGCGTCAGGAAGGGTAACAATAAATGCATGGTTTATTGACTTAGTTTATTAAGTTTAAATTGTGTTATATATGTGGAGCAGACACAATTTTTAATTAATATTAGTATGTTTCTATGAGGTAGTGTCGATAGGAACTGGTACCTCACAGGGAGACACTATATGTGACTAACATGCAATGCATTTACCAAAAAGGAACTATATCAGACAATTTTCGATCATTATGGCAGTGAACTAGTGTTGCTTGCAGCTAGTTGCAACTTGTAACTAGTAACAGTGATAAATAAGTCACTGTGTGTGTGAATAACATATAAAATAAGAAATCGGAGCAAATATTATAGGTTTGCAAGGTTGTGTGGCAACTGTAATCCAAGAGAGCTTCCTCTCAAGTGATATAACTCCAAGAGTTTCCTTGTTAACGTTGTTAACGTGTCCTGGTTCTAGTGAAGGACACATTGTATACTACAAACGAATTTGCTGCTATTTAAAACTGAAGCATTTTGAGAAACCCGCCACGTACCCCAAAAATTCCTCTCACGTACCCCTGGGGGTACGCGTACCCCAGGTTGAGAACCCCTGCCTTAGAGTCTTGCCCTCCCAACATTCACCAGGCTGTAATGGGAGTACTGGAGATTGTGTATGGTGTTTGCATGGTCAGGTGAGGTCAGGCCAGGTGTAGTTGTATAAGCTTTGCCTTTATATCGATGCTTCCCTGATGTTGTTTGTGTCTGTCTTCTTACTCTGCTCCTTCCAACAAGTTCTTCCGCTGACTTGCTCTCTTTTTCCACATTTTGTACACTATTTCCTTCTTCCTTGTGTCTTTTAATTCTCGAAAAACAATTGTCCTATAGTATTTTCTTCTTCTATATATGGCCTCTGTGAAATTACTGTCTTTTTCCTTATTTCCTAATATCCTGGACACCTAACATAAAGTGTTTTAAATCCTCCAAGGCTGCTTTCATAGAAGATGCAATTCGTGTCTCCGTCAGTGTGGCTATTCCTATCTTTCAGTGTGATTTAACCCTTCAGTACCATGACACGTTTCCATATTCATTCTGCTTATAATTTGGTGATTTATACAGCTTCAGAAAATCATATAAGGGATTAAAATAGTGAAGAATGTGGCCATTAATCTCCTGACCCCCATAGATCCTTCATAATGTTAATAAAATGGTCTAATCATACACAAATTTCAAGGTAAAATGTGTCCCAGAACTCACCACGAACTGAGGACATTATTATCCTCTTCAGTACCGTGAGGCGTTTCCATATTCATTTTGGTTATTATTTGGTGATTTAATACAGCTTCAGAAACTCATGTGATGAGATTAGTGAAGACTGTGGTTATTAATCTTTTAACCTCCATTGACCCTTCCTAATGTCAATAAAATGGTCTGATTGTACACAAATTTCAAGGTATAAATGTGTCCCAGTACAGAAGTGTTAAAATATTGAAGACTGTGGCTATTAATCTCCTGACCTCCAAAGACCCTTCCTAATGTCAATAAAATGGTCTAATCGTACACATATCGCAAGGTATAAATGTGTCCCAGCACTAAAGGGATTAACAATTTATAAGCTGCACCGATAACTGCCCATAAATCTGGCAAAAGAGAACATTGCGGTCACCAAACTATGGCCTGGTTCAAGGAAGGCCTTCGCTAGAGTGGCGATGTATGAAGGCAGGACACAGGGAGGTGGGTGGGGGAGTGGGCTGTGGTCTGATACACGAGCTCATGAGGCGAGGGCAGCAAAGGAGGCGGACTCTCGTGTGTTTATTGACGCAACAAGAACACGCTGCCTACCGTGGCATTGACGACCACCACCGACACAATGCCACTCTTACTTAGCCTCGTTTTCTCAATCACTTCTGTGCTTCACCTCCACAGCATAGCAGAGGCCACAGCATCCCACTTACTGACAGTTGCTAAGTGCTGCTGTGGTGGAACACGCTATTTTTATTATTCCTACAAAGAAAAAGACGAACAAGAAGAGAGGAAGAGGAGGAGGAGGAGGAGGAGGAGGAGGAGGAGGAGGACGACGACGACGAGGAGGTCGAATAGGATAGGTGAGGAATGGTTTAGTGACTCACCTTTCCTCCATATCCTCTCTCTCTCTCTCTCTCTCTCTCTCTCTCTCTCTCTCTCCTGTCCTTACTATACTCTCCCTCACGTCCTTTTCTGATCCACACCTTCCCTCCCTCCCTCCCTCCCACTCTACCATCTTCCCTCCCCCCCTTCCCTCCTTCCCTCCCTCCCCTCTCCCTGCCGTCCTCGCCACATACACACTCGCCCTCTACGAGTAAACATGGCGGGGAGAAAAAGAGGCGCCGGCTGTCAGTTAGGTCGCCATAACGCTTTGGTGGTGGTGATGGTGGTGGTGGTGGTGGTGGTGGTGGTGGTGGAGAATAAGATGAATATAAAGTTGATTTGTTTTGTGTTTAACTTATTCTGTGTGTGTGTGTGTGTGTGTGTGTGTGTGTGAGAGAGAGAGAGAGAGAGAGAGAGAGAGAGAGAGAGAGAGAGAGAGAGAGAGAGAGAGAGAGAGAGAGAGAGAGAGAGAAACTCTTTCACTATATATTTTTTCACACTGGAATTGTCTATTTTTTCTTTCTCTCTCTCTCTCTCTCTCTCTCTCTCTCTCTCTCTCTCTCTCTCTCCTGGACCAGGCGTCAAATTTCTAGAAAGATCCTCAAAGTTTGTATCAAAAAACACAAAAATCTGTTATGACAACGATTCCTAATCCTTCTTTTCCTAGTGTGGTTTGTTTGCACTTCATTAACAGACATAAACACACACACACACACACACACACACACACACACACACACACACACACACTCACTCACTCACACACACACACACACACACACACACACACACACACACACACACACACACACACACACACACACACACACACACACACACACACACACACACGTCACTTCAACATCATCCTGTTACACCAATATGTCGCTTCTTCCTTCACCCTCTGGCACTTCTTCCTCTTCCTCTTCCTCGTGTTCAAGTGTTCAAGTGTTCTTCTTCCTCCTCCTCCTCCTCCTCGTGCTCTTCCTTCTTCATATACACAGAATGCGAAAATGATCCAGCCTCAATTCTTTTTTTATTACATCATCCAGACAAGAGAGAGAGAGAGAGAGAGAGAGAGAGAGAGAGAGAGAGAGAGCCTTCTTTCACTTATGTCACCTCAAAAACTTCTCTCTCTCTCTCTCTCTCTCTCTCTCTCTCTCTCTCTCTCTCTCTCTCTCTCTCTCTCTCTCTCTCTCTCTCTCTCTCTCTCTCTCTCTCTCAGAGAAAGTGAGATGGAGTTTATTTGTCTCCGCCGTAACACGCTCACTGTTCTGACGTAAAAGAGAGAGAGAGAGAGAGAGAGAGAGAGAGAGAGAGAGAGAGAGAGAGAGAGAGAGAGAAACTTCCTTACTGCTTGATGCTCTTTTTCTCAAGTTGTGTATGTTTTAGTTACTCTCGTTTTATCATCTCTCTCTCTCTCTCTCTCTCTCTCTCTCTCTCTCTCTCTCTCTCAGCTCCCCAAGTGTATTGTTTGGACGTGGAATGACGGGTAAGTGAAACAGACGATGCCTTCCACCAACTCTCAGCTTCACACAACCTCGCGCCGACACACTCACCCTGCCAAACCCAGCCCAACCCAACCCAACCCAACCTAACCCAAGCCAGCTCACCCTACCTCAACCCAACCAAAGCCAGCCCAGCCTAACCCAACCCAACCCAACCTAACCTAACCTAACCTAACCCAACCCAATCCAGGCCAGCCCAGCCCAACCCAACCCAAGTCAGCCCAGCCCACCTCAACCCAACCCAACCCAATCTAACCTAACCTAACCTAGCCCATTTCAGCCGAACCCAACCCAGTCTAACACCACCCAACCCAGCCTAACCCAGCTCAACCCAGCCTAACCCAGCTCAACCCAGCTTAACCCGGTCCAATCCAGCCCAGCCTAGTTTAACGCATCCCAACCCAGCCCAACCCAGCTCAGTCCAGTCTAGAACAACCCAGACCAATCAAATACAAGGGTTATTTTAAGTCTTTCCCTATCGATTACTTGAGGTCAGTGTGGAGTAAAATAGCGAGGGAGGGAAATACTGTCTTGGGGGATAGCTAGGTTAAGTTAGGTAAGGGTTAGGTTAGGTAAGGTTAGGTTAGGTTAAGTTAGGTAAGGTTAGGTAATAATGGTCGTTAGGTTAGGATAGGTTAGGTTAGGTATCAAAGTTAGGTTAGGTTAGGTTAGGTTAGGTAACAAGGTTGTGTGTCCATTGTCATTGTCTGTGTGTGTTGGTACAAGGTTTACGACGCTCTGTGGATCCGTTCCGACGCTTTATAAAGATATGGCGAGTGGAAATGTGGAAAAGAAAGGAGTGAAGTGAACAGAGAGAGAGAGAGAGAGAGAGAGAGAGAGAGAGAGAGAGAGAGAGAGAGAGTTACGAAACAGAACATGCAGAGTGTGGCACGTAAACAGAGCGCTGGTGATCCCGTGCATGTGTTGTGTTTCAGTGACACACATGGGAAGGCTGCAGTGATGCGCGTGATACGGTGATACTTTGATACGGTGATACTTTGATACAGTGATACAGTGATACATTGACGCGGTGATGCTTTGATACGGTGATAAACGACGATACTTTGATACTGTGGTGCAGTGATACGGTGATGCGGTGATGCTTTGTTACTGGGATGCGGTGATGCTTTGATACGGCAATACTTTGATACTTTGATACGGTGATACTTTGATACTGGCTCAGATCAATTCACAGGGGAACGTAACCTACTAACTGTCTCTCTTGTCACCCTTTGTCCTCTGTGTGCTTATTGTGTCGACACGGGGGAACGCATTGACGCCAGCCACAGGAGCCAAGGCCGTGTCATTTGCGTCACCCTTGCGTCACTTGTAGGGCGGCGGCGGTATCGGTGACTCCTACACAAGCAAACTGTGCCGCCCCGTGACGCACACACTGAAAGAATTGACGCGCCGCCCTCCGTCCCTCCGTCGGTGCCTCCTCCTTTATTGCCACCGCCCGTCTCTGCATGGCTGTTGTCTGTCCGCCTCTCCCTCACTCCTATATACAGTTAGGCTGCCTGCTCCCTCTCTCTCTCTCTCTCTCTCTCTCTCTCTCTCTCTCTCTCTCTCTCTCTCTCATGAATCCAGTGAAAAGGGAGTGAGGATGAGGATGAGGATGAGGAGGAGGAATCTGAATGTAATCACGCGAAGCTGAGAGACGAGACCATCAACAAAAGAAACACCGATGAAGGAAGGAAGGAATCATGGGAGGAAGAGAAAAACGAGGGAAGGAAGGAAGGAAAGAAAGATGGAAGGCTACACCATATCACCACATCACCACATCACCACATCGCCACATCACCACATCACCACATCGTCACATCACCCAATCACCACATCACCACATCACCACATTACCACATCACCACATCACATCACCACATCACCACATCGCCACATCACCACATCACCACATCACATCGCCACATCACCATATCACCACATCACCACATCATCACATCACATCGCCACATCACACATTACTGCAACTCCTCCAATAACAACCTTTCTGCATCCTTACCCATTTTGTCCTTCTCTCCCCCCATCCCTCTCCCTAGCACACTATCGCGCCATATACAGAAACGCTTCCCTCTCTCACCACGACCATTTTCAAAGACCACAGAGACGATTAACAGATTTCTAAAGAGTATTTGTCCTCTTGATAATGCAGGAGACTTGTTAACATGCCACTAGAATTACAGAAACAATATTTAGAGACGTTTCCCTATATGCTCTCTCATCACGACCATTTTCAAAGAATACAGAGACGATTAGCCGATTTTTAAAGAGTATTTGTCCTGTTCCTAATGCAGAAAACTTATTAACATGTCACTAGAATTACATAAACACCCTTAAAGATGCGTGTCACTTCAACTAGAGCCCTTTGAAAATAGTGAAGACGCTGTGAGGGACGGAAGTGTTTCAGAATATGGTCCTAAAGTCTCCTCCTGTCCTTCCTTCCCTCCCTATCCATCGAATTCATTTAACCTAATACAAAGAAGATTGGGAGAAGTCATTAGACCTATACGAGGTAAAATTGGTTAGGTTAGGTAAGGTTAGGTTGGGTTAGGTAATAAGGTTGGTTAAGTGACTTTAGAGGTTAGGTAAGGTTAGGCAAGGTTAGGTAATAATGCTCGTTAGGTTAGGGTATCAAAGTTAGTTAGGTTAGGTAGTAAAGTTGGTTAGGTGAGGCAGGCCTTGTATGAAATATGCCTATATCTCTTTCCGTCACATCCATAGATAAATGCTTCTAATCTAATGAACGTAAGGATATGAGATAAGGGAAGATTCAAGTACATGCTTATCAGTTTCTATACCTGTTGTCTCTCTTCCATTAATTAAAGGTGTAATCTGTTTCTTTAAAGCTTCTTACTGACTCAACACTAAAAGCTATGCCAGTATTCTCTAACACTTGTGAGCTTCCCCTCCACTATTTCAAAACGCATTTATTTTAATGGCACGAGTTTTTAAGGTGTTTTGACGGTTCTAGAGGCAAATTGACTACATTTCTGCACTACTTACAGGATAAACACCCTTGAAAACCCCGCTAATCATCTCTGTGGCCTTGGAGGTGGTGGTGAGAGAACAGACTCTTAATACTGACCTGTGAGTGTGTTCTATCCGTATTCAGAAACGCTTTGCTTTCTCACCATGACTGTTTTCCAAGACGAACGAGATGACTAGCGTGGTTTTCAAGAGTGTTTCTCCAGCTGATAGTGTAGAAATCTTGTCACTGCCTATGGAATCGTAAAAACACCTTAAAACCTCGTAAATTTAGATAAAGCCTTTTGAAATAGTGGAGGTGAAGCGCAGATGGTTTGAGAATAAGAGCCTGTTTGTCAACCTGTCTCTACCCTTCATGTCTTAGGTTCTTGTGTAGCTGTGTGTGTGTGTGTGTGTGTGTGTGTGTGTGTGTGTGTGTGTGTGTGTGCTGCAGGCATAAAAAAGAATAACATTGCGCACTCACACTCACGTTCATCACCACCCACCACACACACACACACACACACACACACACACACACACACTGACAGACAAACTAATTATTTAATTTAGCTGGGTATCTATAAACATTAAGTCTCTCTCTCTCTCTCTCTCTCTCTCTCTCTCTCTCTCTCTCTCTTGCCTCAGATTTTCTCCTTTCCTCCCACTTGTGTTTAACTAACTACACTCCCCCCTCCCCTCCTTCCCCTCACTACCCAGCCTATTCTTCCCCTCCTCACCTCCCTTCCCTTCCCTTCCCTTCCCCCTTCCCCCTTTCCCCTTCTGTCCCTCCCCTGAATGTTTTCGTGGTCATCCCTCTCGGGGAAAACCACAAGTGATGCTAACAGGAAACACCTTCCCCCTCCCCTCCCCACACATTTCCCTTTCCCGTCGTCTCACTCTCGTCTCCCCACCATCCCCGTTACAAAAGTCTCTCCCTATCCTATCCTATCCTCCTCCTCCCCCCCTCCCCTCACTTCCTTCCCGTCCAGCACAACAAACACCAACGAAACAGGTGAAAATAATGATGATAATGATGATGATGATAATAATAATAATAATAATGATAATAATAATGATAGTGATAATGATAATAATAATGATAGATGGGTAAAATAATGGTCGGTAATCAGAAACGCTTTGATCTCTCGCCACGACTGTTTTCCAAGGCCACAGAGATGATTAGCGGAATTATCAAGAGTGTTTCTCCAGTTAATAATGTAGAATTTTGTTACTCTGCCTCTACAACCATGAAAACTTGCTTATAAACGCTCTTCTCTCTCATTACGATTATTTTCCAAGGCCATAGAGATAATTAGCGGGATTTTCAAGAGTGTTTCTCCAGTTGATAATGTAGAAATCTGGTCACTCTGCCTGTAGAACCATAAAAAAAAACCCTTAAATGCTCTGCTCTCTCACCACGACTGTGTTCTAAGGCCACAAAGATGATTAGCGGAGTTTTCAAGAGTGTTTCTCCAGTTGATAATGTAGAAATCTTATCACTCTGCCTCTAAAACAGTAAAAGCATCTTAAAAACTCGTGTACATTTAGATAAAGCCTTTTGAAATAATAGAGATGAAGCACAGAAGTGTTTGAGAATACGACCCAATAAGGTAATGAAATGAGATACAATGAAAGATTCTGGAACCACTAAAGAAATTTCTAAAAATTCTACATCGCTTAGAGTTGAGTGTGATGTGAAAAAAAGAGTTAAATAATGAGAGACATAGGTTATATAATCAGTGCAATAGGGAAAGTTGTCAGGGCTACACGTGGCGGTCCATATATATTTTCTTTTTATGTAAGAGGGAAAAACTGACTAAGAGCAACATAAAAAAAAGGCCCACTTAATTGCCAGTCTCCTTGTAGGTCGGAGAGAATCAATCATTAAAAATAGGGATAAATGTCTTGAAACCTCCCTCTTAAATGTAATCAAGTCATGGGAAGCAGGAAATAGAGAAGCAGGCAGGGAGTTCTAGACATGCCTACTATACTTATTTACTTATTTATTCCCAGCAAATCACATTTATACATTACGTAGCCTTGTCTTCTTTCAAAGCTATTCAATGCCTCGCCACTCTAACAACCTGCTGACTGATTGACTGAGCCTTGTCTTCCTTCACAGCTCCCCCACTAATGCCTCGCCACTCTAACAACCTGCTGACTAATTGACTGAGCCTTGTCTTCCTTCACAGCTCCCCCACTAATGACTCGCCACTCTAACAACTTGCTGACTGATTGACTGAATGACTGAGCCTTGTCTTCCTTCACAGCTCCCCAACTAATGACTCGCCACTCTAACAACCTGCTGACTGATTGACTGAGCCTTGTCTTCCTTTATAGCTTCCCACCATTGCCTCGCCACTCTAACAACCTGCTGATTGACTGACTGATGCCTCGCTCCACTGACAATTACCTCCTTCACTAAGCGCTTCAATATAAAAACACATCTTTATCTTGAGTTTTGGGTGAGATTAGACGATTTTATTGACATTAGGAAGGGTCTATGGAAGTCACAAGATTAATGGCCACACTCTTTACTATTCAAACCCCTTCAATACTGAGACACATTTTTACTTTGAATTATGGGTGTGATTAGACGATTTTATTGACATTAGGAAGGGTCTACGGAAGTCACAAGATTAATGGCCACAGTCTTCACTATTCTAATCCCTCACATGAGTTTCTGAAGTTGCAAAAAATCACCAAATAGTAAGTAGAATGAATATGAAAACGTGTCCT
>NC_059272.1:152500-170000 GCF_017591435.1 Portunus trituberculatus | reverse complement strand
CTCTCTCACCATCACTGTTTTCTAAAGCTCTAGTTGATGATAGTGGTGTTTTTAAGAGTATTTTTATTGGTTCTGGTGATGGATTGTCAAGATTTCTGGTGTATCATAAGGAGGAATTGTCTTTGGAGTTGTTTGTGTGGCCTTGCAACATTGTCGTGGTGAGAGAACAAGAAGTTTTTTTTTAATATGGAAGTGTCTCACATCCTCACTTTTCCAGTTCTCGTAAATGTTAACAAATTTGAAATACACACGATGCACACATTACAACGATTGACTTCCCCACACCATTCATGACAGTGATAGACGTTCGTGTTAAGGCATTGAATGGTTATTCGGAAAGCCGCATTTCACTCCATATACAAGTTAATTTTCTCAGAGTTCACACCCACCAAACGTTTCGTCTCCGCCAGTGTTTCTCACCCTCTCCCCGTCCCGCTCCGCCCACCCAAATCCGTCTGCTGTTAACTCTGTACAAGGGCCTTATCCGCCCATGTATGGATAATTCTTCACATGCAAGGGGGTTCCACTCAACTGCTCTCTTCGTTAGTGTTGAATAAATAGTTTTTCGTCTTATGAACTCCTCTCTTCTAACTGACTGTCTTCAGCCTCTTTCTCATTGCCGCAGTGTTGCATCCCTTGCTGTCTTTTACCGCTATATTCATGTCAACTGCTGATCTTACTGACTGTATGCCTCCCTTTCTCCTGAGGCCTTGCTGCACAATACCTTCTTCATTCTATCACTCCTATTATGTCTACCTCTATCAAGCTAGAGCTAACAAGTATTTCCAATCCTTCATCCCTGTCTCTGGTAAATTCTGGAAGTCCCTGCCAGCTTTTGTATTTCCACCTTCCTGTGACTTGAATTCTTTCAAGAGCGAGGTTTTAGCACACATCTTCTGGGTTGGTGTGACACTTTTGTTTGTGTATGGGCCCAGCACCTCACTGGGTCTATCTTTATTGTAGTTATTGTTGCCATGGTCTTTGACCTTCCCACATGAGGAAAATAATATCAGGAGGATAAAGCGCAGCGCAGTTATTTGTGTGAATGCGAGAGTTGTTTACTGCAGCACTCAGGAAGCTCAAAGACAGTGTTCTTAAACAGTAAATATTCATAATGACGATCATTTCATAAAATCTCACTTGCTTAATAAGAGGTGACGCAACATAACATTCCACTCACCACCTCACCATCCCATCACACACCCACTACTCAACACTCCAACACTCCAACACTCCAACACTCCACCACACACCTCAACATTCTAAAACTCCACTCACCCCCTCACCATCGCATCACACACCCACCACTCAACACTCCAACACTCCACCACACACCTCACCAATCCTGTCAAGAAAACACCACCACAGACAAAGCTCACCACAAACACTAATCCCTTATAAGTAACACACGTCCATGCGCGCTTACAGTCAGTTCCCTACCTAACGAAGCAGTTTTTCCACCCTACACTGTGCTTCACATGTCATTCTTGTCTCATGGCAGCTGTCGTTCCTTAGAGCTGATGATATATATATATATATATATATATATATATATATATATATATATATATATATATATATATATATATATATATTTTTTTTTTTTTTTTTTTTTTTTACGTAGGGAAGAGGACCGGCCAAGGGCAAAAATAAGAAAAGATAAAAAAAAAAAGGCCCACTTGAGTGCTGGCTCTCTAAAAAGTAGAAAAAAGTAAAAGTAGATGATGGTGATGATGATGATGATGATAATAATAATAATAATAATAATAATAATAATAATAATAATAATAATAATAATAATAATAATACAATAATAATAATAACAGTAACAGTAATAATAATAATTTCGATACTGATTTTTGTGTTGAGGCTGTTTATTAATAACGAATGTGCTGCAACGTTTGTCACTGTTTTGCCCGCCTTCGATGGAGTGTGTGTGTGTGTGTGTGTGTGTGTGTGTGTGTGTGTGTGTGTGTGTGTGTGTGTGTGTGTGTGTGTGTGTGTGTGTGGCGGAGTGTACGCTGTTGCTGGCCGTCACTCGCTAAACAAAAGCCCCTAATTTCTGGAACACCAAGCTGCTCTCGTCTCAACACCTCAACACCGCCCCTCTCAACAATTCAACACCTCAACACCGTCCCTCTCAATACCTAAACACCTCAACACCGCCCCTCTCAATACCTAAATACCTCAACACCGCCCCTCTCAATACCTAAACACCTCAACACCGCCCCTCTCAATACCTAAACACCTCAACACCTCCCCTCTCAATACCTCAGTACCTCAACACTTCCTCCCCTCAACAGCTCAACACCCGCGCCTCTCAACACCTAAAAGCCTCAACACTTCCCCCCGTCAATACGCAACACCTCAACACTCAACAATTCAACACCTCAACACCGCCCTTCTCAACATTCAACACCTTAATACCGCCCCTCTCAACACCTCAACACCTCAACACTTCCTCACCTCAACACTTCCTCCCCTCAACACTCAACACCTCAACACCGCTCCTTTCAACACCTCAACTTAACATCAACACCGCCCCTCTCAACACTTCAACACATCAAGACGGCCCCTCTCAACACCTCAACACCATCCCTCTCAGCATCTGAACACCGCCCCTCTCAACACTTCAATACCTCAACACTTTCTCCCCTCAACACCTCAACACCATCCCTCTCAACACCTGAACACCATCCCTCTCAACACCTCAACACCATCCCTCTCAACACCTCAACACCATCCCTCTCAACACCTCAACACCGCCCCTCTCAACACCTCACACCATCCCTCTCAACACCTCAACACCGCCCCTCTCAACACCTCAACACCACCCCTCTCAACACCTCAACACCTCAATACCGTCCCTTTCAGCACCTCAACACCTCAACACCGTCCCTCTCAACACCTCACACCGCCCCTATCCACACCCCAACACACTGCCCCTTACAACACTTCCTCACCTCAACACTCAACACCTCAACACCATCCCTGTCAGCACCTCAACACCTCAACACCGCCCCTCTAAACACCTCACACCGCCCCTCTTAACACCTCAACACACTGCCCCTTACAACACTTCTCACCTCAACACTCAACACAACACGTCTCAACACCTCAACACATCAACACCACCGTTTGTCCATCTGTCCGCCTGTCTGTCTTATTCTACACCACGCCAAGCCATTTTTTTTTCTTTTATTTTCAAGGAGACAATATTTGTGTAACCGTTTCATTGTTTATATGTGTTCACTGTTGTCGCTGCAGGAAATATATATAAAACCACTTCTTCTTTATTTTCTTTCTAAATAATTAACATTCTTACATACATACATACATACATACATACATACATACGTGCATATATATACATACGTTGGTGCTGTATTAGTAGGACCTGTATTCAGAAACGCTTTGTTCTCTTAAGAAGACTGTTTTCAGAGTCTCTAGTTGAAAATACTCGTGTTCTTAACCCTTTCAACACCATGACGCGTTTCCATATTCATTCTATTTACTGCTTAGTGATTTTATACAGCTTCAGAAACTCATATGGGGAGATTAAAATAGTGAAGACTGTGGCCATTAATCTTCTGACCTCCATAGACCCTTCCTAACGTCAATGAAATGGTCTAATCGTACACAAATCTCAAGGTAAAAATGTGTCCCAGTACTGAAAAGGTTAAGGTTATTTTTATGATTCTGGTGATGGATTAGCAAGGTTTCTTTCTAGTTTACCATAAGGACAAACTGCCTTGAAAACCTTGCTAGTCGTCTCTGGAGACTGGAAAATTTGTCGTGATGAGAGAGCCAGGCGTTTCAGAATGTGGCCTTGAGTGTGTTTGGCTACAGATGAAATACATGGTTTATATGACAGTGCAATAGTAAACAGCAAGATTTCGCTTACCAGAGAGAGAGAGAGAGAGAGAGAGAGAGAGAGAGAGAGAGAGAGAGAGGTGGCTGGTACTACATAAAACATTGGTTCATCACACTTACGTTCCTTCTCTGGTGTCTGTCAACTGTTCTCATCACGTGGTCTTGGCGCCTCTCCACAGCCTCCTGCCGGGGAGATAACAGTGCCATCACACACACACACACACACACAGCGAGGGTTTGTAATCATTGTCACTGTTACTGGTGGGCGAACGAGTGGCGGGAAGGAATGGCGGGAAACTCTCGGGGATTCACATTTATTGTCGTACATAATTTCTTGTATATATTTGTTCCGTTTTCCCCTTTCTTTTTCTTTTCTTTTCTGGGTTTTTCAAATATTTATGTTTTTTTTTTCTTGTTAAGAATTCCTCTTCATTTATTCCACTTTGATCATTGTTGCTTTTTTAATGAATGTTTTAAAATGTTTTTGAATGCAAATATTCTTCTCTTATTCATCTTATTACTATCATTATTATCATTACATGTATTATTATTATTGTTATTATTATTATTATTATTATCATTATTATTATTGCTATTATTATTTTTATTATCATTATTATTATTATTATTATTATTATTATTATTATTATTATTATTATTATTATTATTATTATTATTATTATTATTATTATTATTATTATTATTATTATTATTCATGATTATCATTATTATTATTATTATTATTATTATTATTATTATTATTATTATTATTATTATTATTATTATTATAATTTTTATCGTCATTGTTATCATTAATATTATCATTAGCATTATCATCATCATTATCATCATCACATTTTTATAATCTATTTTTTCACTAATAGCCTGATAACTTTGGAATATAATAGCCTAGTCTTTCTTACTTAGAGATTCTTTCTTTTAACATAGCATTATGCAGGTGTTATAACTGCCATAGGCTACATGTAGCAAAACTTCACTACAAATACTGCTTGAAGCATTAATTCAGCAGCCACTCGCCACCAGCCAGCCGGCAGCCACCTTCCCCTCTGTCACTGATGGTGCTGACAATGTTCACACTGTCATCACCATCGCCATGCACTCTCATCACTAAATATGAAAAAAAAAGAGAGAAATGTGTTATAAAAGTAATAAAGATAAATAAAACAAAGAGTAAGACATGATCTACAGAACAGAGAGAGAGAGAGAGAGAGAGAGAGAGAGAGAGAGAGAGAGAGAGAGAGAGAGAGAGAGAGAGAGAGAGAGAGAGAGAGAGAGAGAGAGAGAGAAATTCCGAAAGACAAAAGTCATGACTGGAACATAAGTGATTTTTGCTTTAGTTACATTTACTTGCTTATTTATCTATAGAGTTCATTGTTCTTTGGAGTAAAGCTGTGTTGGTCTGCGCTGGATTGAATTAGGGGTCTGTTCCCTCCACCCCCCTCCTGTGACTCCTTCTGTAATGGTGATCAACGCTGTGGTACTATGAATACTTCCCATCTCCCACCTCTTACCTCTCACCCTCCCACTCCTTCCCTCTGCTCTCCCTACAGCCACAGTACGAGCCGAAGGGTTTCCTGGCGGAGGTGGCACAGGAGCGGCGGCGCGAGGCGAAGGTGTCCATGCCGCTGTTCCTGGAGGAGGTGCCCTACAGCAGGATGTCCCTGCCGCCCATCGTGCCTGTTGAAGTAAGGGCGACATCCATCCAATTTACTGTTAAGTAAATCCTCTTCCCCTTCGTCGCTTTCTGCATGTAATGTACGTATTCATAATATTGCTGATGCCGAGGATGCCATTCCTCTCTCCCTTACTCCCTCCCCCGCGTTGATCAAGTGAGGTGTGTGCTCCTGACTGACTCCTGACTCCTGTGGCTACAAAACGTCTCTTGTCACATCATGCATCATTGTCAACAATGAAGCACCTCTGTAGAAAAACAGTGCAAACCATTTTTTACCCTTATTTAAGTTGCTTTTGTAATGGTGTTTCGTGAGGAGGAGGAGGAGGAGGAGGAGGAGGAGGAGGCGCTTTTCCCTTCCGTTCATGTGTGTTCCTTGAAGCACCACCCACACGCTCACTGTGTTTATATTCACACCTAGATGAAGAACACATCATGTAGTGTGTCATGTTTCTGAATATTGATGAATTACGTCAAAGATTAAGCCATGAGAAGAGATCGAACTCTGAAGAGACGCGCATTGGCATCACGTGTGACGTAAGAGTACTATTGCACACTGAAGTGTCATCATTGTTTAAGACAGATAGCCTACTGTGTACTACACGCACCACTGAAGGTCGTCTTTGATAGGTACTCCTAAGTACAGCACCGCCGCGGCTAAGGGTCGGCTATACGCCACCACAGTTTGGGAGGCCCTGCTCTCAAGGTCTGCCAGGTCTGCGTCACTGTGCTTGAACGTATGAATACGCTATTGTATAACAGAACACTTTCATATCATTAATTTGGAACCTTCTCGCCTTCGGTAGTTACTGCAGTAGTAGTGTTGTGTTTAAGAAGCTTTTCTTATTTTAGCTTTGTCTTTACATATAGACACATCCTGATCTCTACCTTGCATTATGAAAGCAGCCGTGTGATCCATCAAACAGGTAGGTAGTTACGGAGGCAGACATGCCATAAGAACACAGAACACAGACAATAAAGAGAAGTTGCAAGACATCTTGACTGACATGCTGCTTCTCGGCAGGTGGAAGGCACTGAGGTGGCGGCCCTCATCCACACCGCCAGCCACATCTCCCTCATATCGAGCGGCTTGGTGCAGGAGCTGGGCGCGAAGCAGGACGTCCTCCCCGACACTTCCGTCCCGCCCTCTCCCTTAGCGGCATGTAAGCGGCGTGGGTGGCAGGTGGTGGTACCGTGGTAGTGCCGTGGTGGGTTGGTGGCTGGCGCAAGGCTCAGAGTGTTTGGTGCCAGTCATGTTGAAGTGCCACTGTAAAGGATGTCTATCTGGGTTTTGTTGGGATGGTGTGGTCTGTGTACAGAATCTGCTGTTCCTTGGTGATTACTGACTGTACCCAGTGGTGGTGGTGGTGATCATACTGTAGTGTATCATTTTGCTCCGATTTAGTGTTTATCATAACAGAAACAAGTTCTCTAACTAACTGCATGTTGCCCAAGAGAGATATGAGAGGGAGAAGGAGCACCTTTCAATACTATTTTCGTACACACGGCTTACTTGTAGTGGGAGCAAGAAAATGTTTTAGCTGTAGCGGAATAGGCTCCTGATATTGTCTCTCTCTGCAGGTAGCGGCACACCGTGGCTGGTAGAGGGCAAGATGCGCTACGTGGAGCTTTCCCTGCGCGGCTCCAAACACGTGACGCAGCTGCACGTCGGTCAGTGCCTCGGCGCCAAAGTGCCTCGAAATGACACAGACATGGCCTCAGCTGACTCAAACACTGATGTGTTCAACAGGAACTAATGATTTACCTAATATCTTACCATATTTCTTCATCTATACGTTGACCACAACTATTGTCATCATGCACTTATTTACGTGCAATTTATACGTAACAATGTCAAAAATATTCAGACAATGATACTTGCATTCGTATACTCTGTGACCTGAGTCCTTATCGCGTACCTGAAGTGTAGCCACTGTAGAGAAAATGTTCCTACGTGGGTATTTGTATTTATATGTTTGTTTATACATTTCTGTCTTGCATTGTTGTGTGTATTGGTGAAGTAACAAGCAATGGTTTGTTGTGCAGCGCGCGACCTTCCCACGGACCTGGTGCTGGGTGTGGACTTCTTGAGGAAGGCTCGCGTGCACGTCAGCTTCCCGGAGAGTGCCATCACCCTGCCCAGCAGCGGCACGCAGGAAACCAAGGTGGCCTTCCTCACCAACAAGGAGATGACGCAACATCAAAAACGCACCACCAACCCCACAGCCACCAACACCACCACCAACACTGGGGCGGCGCGCTCCTACTCTTCCAATTACTGACAGTGAGCAGCTGACGTGGCAGCAGGAAGCGGACCAACAACAGATGAAGAGAACTGTGTACCTCCTACAACTTGTGACGGAGGGCACCAAGCGCTGCACTGTTGATTCCCTGTGTAGCTACAGACTACTGACCGAGTCCCGCTGCCACTGTGCCACACTCTCTCCCCCCATCCCCTTTATACGTATAGTACAAGTAAATACACGCTAAAGTCACCGCCTAATGTTTGTTGACCCCTGCACACCCACGCTGTCCTAAACCGCACTGCCCTCCTCAAGGGACGTCACCCATGAGAGAGAGAGAGAGAGAGAGAGAGAGAGAGAGAGAGAGAGAGAGAGAGAGAGAATGTATCCACATACAACGGAAAATGTTACCTGTAATGAGGCTACGAGCGGCATTCTGACATCCCTTCCCAGCACACAGCACACAGCGTGACACCGCCGCACCTGGGGCAAGGAAAAGCACCAGTGAGAAAACCACAAATACCACCAATGATGGCCATAAGGAAGGGGGGCATCACCAATCACCAGTAATGGACAGGGAGAAGGGAAGGGAAGAGAGGCGTCACCAGTCACCAGTGATGGACAGGGGGAAGGGAAGGGAGGCGTCACCAGTCACCAGTGATGGACAGGGGGAAGGGAAGGGAGGCGTCACCAGTCACCAGTGATGGACAGGGGGAAGGGAAGGGAAGGGAGGCGTCACCAGTCACCAGTGATGGACATAGGGAACGGAAGGGAAGGGAAGGGAAGGGAGGCGTCATCAGTCACCAGTGATGGACAGAGGGAAGGGAAGAGAAGGGAAGGGAAGGGAAGGGAAGGGAAGGGAGGAGTCACCAGTCACCAGTGATGGACAGAGGGAAGGGAAGAGAAGGGAAGGGAAGGGAAGGGAAGCGTCACCAGTCACCAGTGATGGACAGGAGGAAGTAAGGTCTAGAGAATTTGATTAGAAATAGAAATGAGTATATTGATAAAAATAATAATAATAATAATAATAATAATAATAATAATAATAATAATAATAATAATAATAATAATAATGATACTAATGTCAATAACAACTCCAGCAGTAATAGAAATGATGATACCTAATAAAGATAACAAGCAGTAAGTGATAATGAAAAATATTAGGAAATAAATATATCACTAATTAATTCTTTAGGTAGAGGACTAGAGATAGATTATTATTATTATTATTATTATTATTATTATTATTATTATTATTATTATTATCATTATAATTAAGTACTATTATAATTTGCTTTCCTATAATTTGTGATTTCATTTTGCTGTCCATGTCCTGTGGGAGTAGTGGTGGTGATGGCTGAGGTGCCAACATGGTGGTGGTGGTGATGTTGGTGGTGGTGGCATTGGTGGTGGTCGTGATGGTTGAGGTGCCAGCATGGTGGTGGTGGTGGTTAAGGTGGTGGTGGACGAGAGGGTGCATGGTTTGAGTTGTCCCAGCAAGTGGCTCAGTCTGCACCACCCTTGGTGTTTTTGGTTGAGGGGACTAACATACGGGTACAGGACCTATGGCCTGTGTGACTCATTCACGCCACGTGGAATCACAGATCTGTGTCACTGTGTTGCCACCATCATGGTGAGCAGTAAATAACTCATGTAATTTGTGCTGATTAGTGTCAAGGGCGCTCTGGCGGGAGCTATTTTGCCTGGAGGAAGAGGAGAAATACCAGTCCACTGCAGCCGTCCTCACCCCACCCTAGTCACCCCACATCGTCCACCTTCCATCCTCACAGCATCCTAACCTACACCCCTACACCCCTGCACCGCCTGCCACCAACTGTCGACTGGCAAGCTGACGTGAGGCAGGATGCATTTTTCTATCTTTCAACTTCTATATCACTTCATCATCCATTCATGTCCTAACATACACACACACACGCCCGGTAGCTCAGTGGTTAGAGCGCTGGCTTCACAAGCCAGAGGACCGGGGTTCGATTCCCCGGCCGGGTGGAGATATTTGGGTGTCTCTCCTTTGACGTGTAGCCCCTGTTCACCTACCAGTGAGTAGGTACGAGATGTAAATCGAGGAGTTGTGACCTTGTTGTCCCGGTGTGTGGTGTGTGCCTGGTCTCAGGCCTATCCAAAGATCGGAAATAATGAGCTCTGAGCTCGCTCCGTAGGGTAACGTCTGGCTGTCTAGTCAGAGAATGCAGCAGATCAAACAGTGAACACACACACACACAAAAAAAAAAAAAACAGGTAAAAGCAAGAGGTGACGTCTTATTCGTGGCAGACTCGGAAGGTATCCAAATGTCAAAGTTTGCCCCAAAGTGCCCATCTGTCTCTCAGACCTTGCATAGAGCATGTGTACAAATGCCACTGTTCGCCTTCCACAGGGCTTGTCAAGTACTCGTAGTAAGTGTATCTATGCTGCTGTCTTGACCATGGCAACTGAAGAAAGCATGAGACTATTGGCTACTTATTGTGTGTTTTGCTTGTACTATTCTTTAAAAGAGGACAGCTTAAAGCTTTGCTAGGTAGCAGAAAAGAGAAAATGTTCCAGAAAACCCTGTGCATGTGTTTGAAAAATCAAGGAAAGAAAAATATCTATGTTGAGAGAGAGAGAGAGAGAGAGAGAGAGAGAGAGAGAGAGAGAGAGAGAGAGAGAGAGAGAGAGGGAGGGGGGAAGGAGCGTTAGAGAAGGATGGGGACAGGAGATATTTATGTTATTGTACATTAGGAAAAAGAGAATGTAGGTCAATAGAAAGTAAGATTTTTTTTCTCTTTGTGATGTCATGACTCCGGGAAGACGAAATCCCAGAGATTAAGGAGAGAAACCTTTCTGTGATGCCACGAGTCAGGAAGTCAATGAGACCCAAGGTAAAGAAGCATCTTTGGTGGAGTGACTCAGGCAAAATGTGTAGATCAATGGTAGCGAGCAAGGAAAGGAAACATAATTCAGCTTGGGCTACTGTGGCCGGTTGTGACACAGGAAAGAGATACACGGTGGAAATACCTTTGTACAGTACATATTTATTGGCGAGCACGGACTGAAGAAATGACCATTGTTGTGATGTGCTAGGTACTTCAGAGAGTGTATGACTGGTGACCCGCGGCCAGCAGCCTGAGGTGAAACACACCCTGAAGGCGGTGAGTGGCTGAGTGCTGTGCCTCCCTGGGTACACCACTACTCCCTTGACCCTATTGACCAGTACCTACGCGTCACTGAGCCAGCAGGTCCTCCCATTTCTGTCCTTGTAATCATAAGTGTCTTCATCCACACTGTCTCAGGCCCAATACAGAATACAATACACTGACATTTACGGATCAGATATGTATATACACGTGTGTGTGTGTGTGTGTGTGTGTGTGTGTATATATATATATATATATATATATATATATATATATATATATATATATATATATATATATATATATATATTATATTACTTTCCCCATTTTTTTAATATATCGAGCAGAAAACCGTTTGAGTTGATGGGTTTTTGTTTGTACATGATAAGTAACATTTCATTGTGATCTGCATGGTGACAGTGTTCACCATGACACGTGATCTTGTAATACTGTGTTAGTCTGCAAAACGGTTGGCAATTGTGAAATATTTGTGGGCGTCCTTTATAATGATGAGTGTGAGCCATACATACGAATATCAGTTTTTTAGGCAACAGTTTTCCTTGCTGCGCGGGAAGGTGTTTGGGCAAGAGATAGTTGTCTGGTGAGTTGAGGGAATGGTTGGCCTCGCGGCTAGCCACTGAATGCAGTCAGCTTGATGCACTTACCGAGTTATGAGTGGCGGAGCTGCCAGGGAACTGCTTGGCTGTACCCCTTCATGTGGACCAGTTGTTGTCCGTTATTCCTCGGCCTTGTGGCGCGTGGCCCAGAGACACGGCGCGGTGGAGTGGATGTGGTGGAGGGTGGAGGGTTGAGGGTGGAGGGCTGCTGGAGGGGATGAGGTTGATCAGTGAGCAGTGAGTGACCACCGCTCCGCTAACTTGCTAAGCACAGTTAAGACACCCAGTCACCCACCTAATGGCAGCTGTTGAGAGTTGTGTGTTGACGGTTCAAATCTGTGACGTAAGAATCATGACTCTCCTCGCCATGCGAGTTGTGAAGCACCGAATCGTTTTCATCAAACATTTCTCTCCATCGCAAGGAATGATAACTTTGAACGATGGAATTACTCATTCCAACTACCCTTCGCCCTCCACCTTCACCAAATATAAGTTATGTATTAACTATAAAACTGTCTTCCGCACCATCCCTCACCTGCCCTCTCCCCTCCCCCTCCACCACCTTGAAACGAGTCCTGAAATATGTACTACGTACTCCTACACATAGTAACTTAGTACATACTACTAACGTAGCTAGAGCTACGAATAATGTAGTGGTTAGCACGCTCGACTCACAATCGAGAGGCCCGGGTTCGAGTCCCGGCAAGCGGCGAGGCAAATGGGCGCGGCTCTTAATGTGTGGGGTGTGTTCACCTAGCAGTAAATAGGTACGGGATGTAACTCGAGGAGTTGTGGCCTCGCTTTCCCGGTGTGTGTTGTGTGTTGATGTGGTCTCAGTCCTACCCGAAGAGCGGTCTATGAGCTCTGAGCTCGCTCCGTAATGGGGAAGACTGGCTAGGTGACCAGCAGACGACCGAGGTATTCTGTAATGCTTCGCTCTCTCATCATGATTATTTTCTGAGGCCACAAAGATGATTAGCCAAATTCTCAAGATTGTTTCTCTTGTTATAATGTATTCATATTAATCTATCACTAAAAGAATTCAATAATAATAATAATAATAATAATAATAATGATAATAATAATAATAATAATAATAATAATAATAATAATAATAATAATAATAATGATAATAATAATGATAATAATAATAATAATAATAAATCCTTTAAAACCAGTGTAGCTTCTCATGAACGTTACAAACCAATCTGGTGGAGGTGCAGCGCAGATCAGTGTTTCAGTGTGCTTAGCTCCGGCCCCCGCGCCCTCGCGCCGCGGTGCACCAACCAGGCAGCCACCACCCCGCCACGCTCCACGCTCCGGAAGTGAGAGCTAATCATCCTGTCATCCTTCTAGTCGATCAGCCACTACGGTGGTCAGGGACGCCACGCTCACACGCAGCCTCGCAGAGCTCACTTATCACATTTCACGTGGTGGGCGTTAGCGTGGGCGCGCCTTCTGGCAGTTTCAACCCGGGGCCGGAAGCGCTAGATGGCCACACCACGCCCTGGCATCAGGGTGTGATATCATCATCTATTTCCATGATCACACTGTTGTCTTTAACTCGCTTCGTCCAGTTTTTAGCATCAAAGTCAGTCTGTGTAAACTTCTCACATGACACTCCAGTAATGGATTCAACTAATTGACGTGCATTTTGTTTGGAAAGCTGATATTGCGTATCTATGTCCTGCTTATGACTTGTGTCTGTGACCGCCGCTCATCCACCAGTCGAACAGCACTGCTTGTCTTACCTATGAGTGTTTGGGAATCAGCGCAGCAGTTACCAAGCAGTGCTGCTTCAGGAGAAAGCAGACCTTAGGGTGGTGGACTGGTGGGATGTGAAGGACAGAACGAGTGGCTGCAGTTTGTCACTGTTGTTCGTCTTGTATTAAACAAATTCTTTATGATTAATTTTGGAGGTTGTGTGTGCGTTTCTAATGATGCGTTCACACTCGTTCATGTGTGTGTGTGTGTGTGTGTGTGTGTGTGTGTGTGTGTGTGTGTCTGTTCAGTGTTCAGGGAAGATCACATCATCATCTCATTACTAAATGTACAGATTCTGTGCCTGCCCCTCCCACTACTCCCCCAACATCCAGACTCCTCCTCTCAACACACACACACACACATACACCCACACACACACACACACACACACACACACACACACACACACACACACACACACACTTTCTCTCTCTCTCTCTCTCTCTCTCTCTCTCTCTCTCTCTCTCTCTCTCTCTCTCTCTCTCTCTCTCTTGTAACTTTCACTGCACAAAGTCATGTTCAAGGTCAGCTGTCTGTCGTTCCTTCGAGCTCTCTTCCCTTCCCTATTCTCTATGAGGGCGCTTCCCTACTTCCTTCCCTCTTCCTCACACTCAGTGCAGCCCTCCTTCCCTCCCCCCAGCACTTCAGCTCCCCATCACCCATGTCCCGCTACACGCACCGTTTGTCCACCCGCTGAAGGCCACCACGCTAACCTGTATCCGCTGCCACCTTCACCGCCCTCTTTGTTATGCCTAGACGCTTCCGCCCCACCTTTGCCTCACCATTGCTTCACCCATGGTATTATCTCTAACTCTCCTGCTGCTACTGCTGCTGCTACTACTACTACTACTACTACTACTACTACTACTACTACTACTGCTGCTGCTGCTGCTGCTACTTTTACTACTACTATTACTACTACTACTGCTACTACTACTGCTGCTACTGCTGTTGCTGCTGCTGCTGCTTCTGCTGCTAGTGCTGCTGGTGATGATGTTTAGATAGTGGTGGTAAGATAAGGTTTTCCTTCTCGTGCATGATTAAAGTGCCATAACAGCCTCAGTGTGTGGGTTGTCTGATTGAAAAGAGATATTACGTAACAACACCGCGGTTATATGGCGGCGAGAAGAGGTGAGAGGTCATCTGTGGACTTGTGAGAGGTGAGCGCTCATTACTCTACTGTACTCTGTTCACAAGGCAAACCTTTCAACCTTACACACGCCACACTGTCACTGTTACACTGTTACGTTACACTGTTACACTGTTGTTGGCCAACGCGAGGGGTGTGTGTGTCCAGGAACACTCCCAGCCTCACGTGCAAACCTTAGTGACCAGACCCAAGTGAGAATGTGTGTGTGTGTGTGTGTGTGTGTGTGTGTGTGTGTGTGTGTGTGTGTGTGTGTGTGTGTGTGTATACATGCTCTTTAGTTCTTTACAATGGAGACGATAAAAAGAAAATATATGCATATATGAAAAGAGGCCATTCTTCCTCTTCCTCTTCTTAGATTATTATCTAATTGTGATATATACATACATACATACATATATATATATATATATATATATATATATATATATATATATATATATATATATATATATATATATATATACATATATATATATATATATATATATATATATATATATATATATATATATATATATATATATATATATATATATATATATATATATATATGTTTTATGTCCGATGAGCTCCTTACGTTTGACAACGTCACATTCAGATTAACAAAGGAGGAAGGCAGCGCGTCTGCCATGGATGATGTACACCGGTTCATGTGTATGCAACGCATCGAGTGGCGTGTGGAGTGTTGCACAAACCTTCAGTGCACACACACACACACACACACACACACACACACACACACACACACACACACACACATATTGCTGCTGCTCTTCAACGCGCTGTGAAAGTGAGCGCAGGAAATAAACATGTGATCAGTGACGAGGTAACTACCATCTGGAGAGAGAGAGAGAGAGAGAGAGAGAGAGAACTGGACCGTATTGTGGCCTTGAGTGGGGTGCCCGTGTTGCCTCCCTGGCGGCCCTCCCATGCCCCTTCAGGCACCCCTCCCTTCCGCGGTGAGTGGTGTTCCCTCCCTGGCTCCCTCCTCGCCCTCCCCCCTCCGCGGCGGACAGTGGGCGGCGGGCGTCGGGCGGCTGGTGGGCGGATGGCGCCGCGCCGCGCTGTTCTCCCTTAAACCTGCAGGCGCTGGTTGGATGACTGGATGACTGGATGGCTGGATGGGGGATGGAGGGTGACACGTTCGTGGTTGCGTGCATCTGGCGGGCGTCACAGTGCCGAGGGACGAACCAGCACGTCAGCAACACTCCATTCCCATTCCCTTCGCCTCGATCCTCATGTCTATTTCTTTGCTGCTGTTCCTCCTCCCTACTCCTCTACCTCTCCTCCCTCATTACCAGTTTTTCCCCTACATCCAAGCTTGTTGGGGCCTCTTCTTGCTCTCTCTTTTCTTCTTTCGTTTCTCCTATACGCTGTCACCCCCTCCCTTTCTCCCATCCCGGGCACAGCCCCTAGTTCCCCTCACTTGAGCCTCGCGTTCCATCACGTGCAACGATGCAAGTATTGAATTGCGTTTCATCGTGCAACACACTTGCACTGTGAGCATGAAGGCGGATCCAGATCGCTACAACGAGAAATGAATGCCCGACTATCTTTCAATCATCGCTCGAGGCATTCTCATTCATGTTGGACTTGTCTCCTCCATTAACTCAAACATGGTAACATACAGCGATTTTTTAGTGTGTTGAACCATAAAGTAACATTAAGAGGAAGGGTGCACGAAACACGAAACATTTTCGGTTCCAGCCTATGCAACAGTCTTTCGTACAGCAGCGGTGGCTGGCAGAGTGACTGCCGTGCATGGCAAGCGGGGCTGCCGGGCTGTAGGAGTGTGGGAATGCGGGGCTGCTGGGCTGTGCCAGGAAATACAAAGAGTGGCAGACAGTTTATCGAGGGAGCAGGTCTTACCAGGGAAGTGGAAGTGTGGGCTGAAGGCCGCGGCGTGGACACCCCTGGGTATAAGAGGCCGATAAAGGGCAGGAGGTGCCATTCTGCGGGCAGCGGGCGACGTGGACCGAGATCAGCAGACATGAAGACACTGGTGGGTACTGCTGGCTTTGTTGTGGTGTGTGGCCTGGCTGAGCTCAGCACAGGGTGGGAGAAGGGTGACGGGGCGATGCAGCAGAGAGTTCAGTGTTCCGTCCCCACAGGTGGTGATCCTGGCGGTGGTGGCGGCGTGCAAGGCGGCACCGCAGTTCGCGCAACCACCCCAAGCGCTGCTTGAGTTCGGCGTGGACGACCATGGCTGCACCGTGGCGGCCACCGGTGTGGTGTGTCCATGGGGACCCGTCCAGTTCCTCGGGGAGGCGAAGGGCGTAGACAAGCCGTGGTTCCCCCCGCCAACACAGAGGCCATTCCAGCAGCACCACTCTGTGCAGCAGCACCACCAGACAGCCTTCACCGGATTGGTAGGACCTTCCGGGGTGATCGGGCCCTCCGGCTTGGTGGGTCCCTCCGGACCTGTCGCTTTTGGTCGCTAATGTATGTAGTATAGGGATAGTGAGGCGAGCGATGCATCTTTTGTAGCAACGTGAAATACAACGTGCCATAACTGTTGGTCGCATTTCATTCCCTATCCTAAAGCGCCTCAGACCAACATGCAGGTAAGTACACGAGTGGTCAGACTCTCAGGCTGAGTGTTAGTGTTGGTGATGTGTTAGTGTTAATTCACCACCACCACCAGTGATAGTGTTGGTGTTGGTGTTAGTGTTGGTTTTAGTGTTAGTGTTAGTTCCACGTGTGTTTAGTGAAGCCACACAATACACACATACATTCAGATCACTGTTGTCTCTTAATTATCTCGCCACCTACTTCAACATTGTAACGTCCAGTGTTGTGTAACAGTGTGTGTGTGTGTATGTGTGTGTGTGTGTGTGTGTGTGTGTGTGTGTGTGTGTGTGTGTGTGTGTGTGTGTGTGTGTGTGTGTGTGTGTGTGTGTGTGTGTGTGTGTGTGTGTGTGTGTGTGTGTGTGTGTGTGTGTGTATTTACCTAGTTGTATTTACCTAGTTGTAGTTTTACAGGGCCTGGGCTTTTTGCTCGTGTGGTCCCGTCTCCATATCTACACTT
>NC_059272.1:107500-147500 GCF_017591435.1 Portunus trituberculatus | reverse complement strand
GGATGGCATGGATGGCACTAGATGGGATTGGTTGGGTGGGCGTGGGATTGGCCGCTACCCCTGATGCAAGATGGCACGAAACACTTGCTTCAATACCAGTACAAGTCTCGTCGGTGTCTGCATCGACACAGACCTCGCGTCCCGCCACACCACTGACACAGGGCGCGTGGCGGGCCAGCGCCGTGACGCGACAGGGACTCGGGATGTCAGCTGGTACGGAGGTGAGACCGCAACGAGCTAAGCGGTCGTCAGGTACACATAATTCAACAAGACTTGTCAGGGAGATGCAGCAACAAGAGGCTTTGATGCACGCTGTTCTGGAGCCCAGGCGAGTGGTTGGGAGTAGCGGACAACACATGCAGCCTGTACAGCAGCAGCAGCAGCAGCAGCAGCAACAGCAGCAGGCAGGAGGGAGGGCGGTGGTTATGAAGGCAGTGGATGGAGCGGACGGGTACAGCGAGGCCACTGAGTCCCTAAGCGGGATGCTGATGGCGTTAGTGAGGCAGGAGCTGCGGGAGTGTGAGCTGGTAATAGCTTACGACGGAGGCTACAGCGACCCCGCCATCCTGCGTCACCTGCTGCTGCTGGACAACGTGCGTCAGGTGAGGCCTCATGCACTCCTTACACGCCTAGAGTTTGTTCACAGGTGATGGACAATGCCGGCGGTATTCCCGTACTACAACCACCACCACCACCACCACCACCGCCGCCAACACCACCATCAACAACATTACCTCCATAATCATTATGATCATCGTCAGCAGTAGCAGCAGTCTGTGCTACCATCACCCCATCATTCTTCTTTGGCGGGAATAACTGTGTTGTTGTGTTGCCATTACAGCTCGCATTGAACATTTCTCCTCCTCCTCCTGTATGTTCAATGCCAGAGTGACATTGAGTCTCGCTGCGTCAGGTGCTGGAGGTGAGAGAAGCGGAGGACCTGCTGAGGGCGGTGTGGGCGTCGCCAGGCTGCCGAGGGTACCTACTGCTGCTCCACGACCCGCTGCCGCTGCTTGCCTTCGCCGACATGCACCGCGATGTCTGGGACTACGACGGCAAGTACGTAAGCCTATAGTGTACGTACTGTACGTATGTCAACGCCAAGCCTGTCTGCGCCTTTACTGGAGGCAAATATTTTGTCACCTTTCATTTCTGTGATCCAAGTAATCATTCCTTTTTCTGGCATTCACTGATGCTTTGCCAGCAGTGAAAGCAAGTTCTTATTGTTTGTGTTGTCAGAGGAGTGCTGAGTGCTGAGTGCTGACTGGTTTGCGTTTTTTAACACACCAGTGTATCCTGCTGTGCTGAAACGAGCACAGGTCAGTCACTGGATGGTTGTCAGTGTGAGTGCACGCTCAGAGTTTGCTGAGTGGGTAAGCCGTGCGTGGTGGACTGCTGCGGTGGTGCGGCGCTCGCCAGGCCTGCGGTGGTGAGTGTGAGTGTGTGTGTGTGTGTGTTTATGTAGGAGAGAGAGCCAGCCAATATTTTCAAAAAAAGCCCACTTGAATGCTGGTTCTCAAGAGCGTCGGAGAGTATGGCGAGCGGCGGTGAGTGATGAGTGTAGTCTCCTCAGGTACGTGGTGGTGGGAGGGTCGTTGCCTCACCTGCTGCAACTCACCAAGACGGACAAAGGCAGGAAGACGCAGCATCTGGTGGGCGCCGTGCAGGTACAGGCGCCTCACGCCCTTCCAAGCCACACGACGCTGAGCCACACTTCAAGTTGCCCCTCCTTATTCACTCAGACTATTGATGGTTGACATTGCAGACTTAAAACTTTACCTCCAAAATTTTACTGAACAATAAACAAAATTGCAAAGTTGCTATTCACCATCATGTGTTGTAAAACATGTTTATTTATCACTTTTGTCTCTTCTTCAAAATGAAAAAAAAAAAAATCAATAACTTCAGATAGCGTAAGGGAGTATTTTAGGTTTGAGTTGGAGTGTTGTTGTGTTAGAGTGAGGCGGCGGGAGAGTGGCGGGTGTACATGAACCAGCAGTACTGGGCCAAGGGGCTGCTGCCCGTCACCACCTGGCTGCGACACTCCTTCACCTCAGACGTGGGCCTGTTCCCCGACAAGCTGTCTGACCTGCGTGGCGCCTTGCTCAGGGTGGGTTGTTAACCTGTGAGTGTGTTGTGCTAGAGTGGCAGCTAGACTGTAGACGCAAAACACCACCAGCAGACAGTGAGACAGTGAGACAGTGAATGGTGGTGGTGTGTGGTGTGGGTGTGCGCTCTTCGCACTGTCCGCCACTCGCTGCTTGGATGATGAGTCTTGATAATGAAAAGAAAACCAATTGAATGGGATGAAATTAATTGAGGTATAATGAAATTGAAGCTCGAGTCCATTCAGTAGTGTCAATATTCATCTCTTTTCCCTGTGGACCGCTGTCTGACCCTTCTTTTCCCTCTGGACCGCTGTCTGACCCTTCTTTTCCCTCTGGACCGCTGTCTGACCCTTCTTTTCCCTCTGGACCGCTGTCTGACCCTTCTTTTCCCTCTGGACCGCTGTCTGACCCTTCTTTTCCCTCTGGACCGCTGCCTTACCCTCCTCTTCCCTATGGACTGCTGCTTCACCCTACCCTTCCCTCTGGACCGCTGCCTCACCTTCCCCTTCCCTCTGGAACGCTGTCTCACCCATCCCTTCTCTCTGGACAGCTGCCTCACCCTTCTCTTCCTTCTGGACCGCTGTCTCATCCTCCCCTTCCTTCTGGACCGCTGCCTCACCCTCCCCTTCCCTCTATACCGCTCCGCTGTCCCAGGTGGTGACGTTCGTGTGGGAGCCGAGCATCATGTACCGGCGCGCGGCTGACGGGTCCCTGCTGGAGCGGTACGGCGTGGACATAGACGCCATTGGTCTGCTCGCTCACACATTGAACTTCACGGTCCGCTATGAGGAGCCGCCGCCAGGTACGTGCTGTTAACCCCTATATCATTGGGACACATTTTTACCGCGAGTTTTGAGTATGATTGGATGATTTTATTTATATTAGGAAGGGTCTATGGTGGTCAGAAGATTAATAGCCAGACTCTTCACTATTTTAACCCTTTCATTATTGGGACACATCTTTACTGTGAGTTTTGAGTATGATTGGATGATTTTATTTATATTAGGAAGGGTCTGTGAAGGTCAGAAGATTAATAGCCAGACTCTTCACTATTTTGATCCCTCCATATAAGTTTCTGAATCTGTGTAAAATCATCAAATAGTAACCATAATGAATAAGGAAACGTGTTATGGTACTGAAGGGGCCGCCGTGGTACAGTGGAACCATGCATGCTTTGAGGTCCGAGGGGTCTCCAAGTGCACGGGTTTGAATCCTGTCCACGGTCCGAGTGTAGGTTGGGCTTCCTCACTCGGGGCACCGGTTTCCTAGCGGGTGGGCTTTAAAATAAGAGTTACCCCCCAAAAAGTATCCCCTTTAGCCCAGAAATTCCCGTGAAAAGCCCACATGGTATAAATAAAAAAAGGTTAAGTGTGTGTGTGTGTGTGTGTGTGTGTGTGTGTGTGTGTGTGTGTGTGTTATACGAGGGTACGGAAGAGGAAAGGAGATAGGTTAGTAGAGTGAGTGAGGCGAGTGTGTAGCGTGGCAGATGTGCTGTTAGGTGTGGACAACAATGAATGAGTGAGTGAGTGAGTGAGTGAGTGTGACTGGCGAGTGTGTGGCGGGGCATATGCACTGTTAGGTGTAGACAGTGAGTGAGTAAGTGAGCGAGTGAGTGAGGCGAGTGTTTCTTTTCGCTTTTACTAGTTTTTGTTAGTGAGTCAAAGTGTTTTCATTATCTTTTCATTCGCTTATGTAATTGTATTCAAATGTAACTGTAACTGTGGTCAATATCTATCTATCTATCTATCTATCTTCTGTGGCGGGGCAGGGGAGTTGTGGGGGCGGCAGTTGGAGGACGGTTCTTGGGACGGCATTATGGGTTTTCTGGACCGGGACGAGGCGGACATCGGCGTGGCCAATATGTTCTTGTCCTACTGGCGCATACAGGTGGTGGAATTCACGGCGCCTTACGACCTGGAGGTGAGCGCTCTTCTTGTCATTATCATCATTAAGTAGTAGTAATAGTAGTAGTAGTAGTAGTAGTAGTAGTAGTAGTAGTAGTAGTAGTAGTAGTAGTAGTAGTAGTAATGGTAGTAGTGGTGGTAACAGTGGTAGTAAAACCATTAGCATCATCTTTTCATCCTCCTTTTCCTCTTCTTGTTTTTCCTTAATGGAAGAAATAGATGCTTCACTTTACATTTGTTCTTATTCTTCTTAATTATCTTATTGTTTTCATTGATTTTTTGTGACATGATGGAAAATGTTCAAGTAGAGTGAGTGATGCTAAGAAACCTTCCATGCTTGTGGTGTGTGCAGGCGTCGTGCTTCCTCGCCCGAGCAGAACCGCCCCTACCACGCTGGCAGGCCCTGGCTTTCCCCTTCCAGTGGGACACGTGGGTCGCCATACTCCTGGGCCTGGTGGTGTCCGGTCCTCTGCTTCACCTCCTCGCCGCCCTGGGCAGCTCATGGTAACGCGTGGTGGTGGTGGTGGTGGTGGTGGTGAGGATAATCCATCACATATGATATCCTCACTCACTACTATACTTACTTTGCATGTAATTATCTACAGGTAAACAGATCAGTTGACAGGCAGATAGATAGATTGATAACTAGATAATAATGGGTAGACAGATAGGTGGGTTGATGGGCAGACAGATACATCGAGAGAGGTAGACAACGATTCTGACCCACCATGTCTGATTATCGTTAAGATTGTTCCTCTGCAAGTCACGTGACACCCCACAGCAAGCAGGAATGACACACTAACCGCGCCACAGGTACTGCTTACTAAGTCACCTGGAGTAACAATGCAGAGACAAACACTACCTTCATTTAATTCATTCTAGTTATGTCAAGTATCATCCGCTGTTCCTGTCACCACCCCGCCCCTCATTCCTCACCGGGTAAACCATCCACCGCCACCACCACCAACGTCGCCACCGCCGCTGCCTGTCCAACTTTGCCGGTCATAGCCTCCAAGCCGAGCTGGAGACATTACATGGCCTCGCCTGTATCGATGTCCGTGCACGCGGGGCAGGCGGCGCTGTGGCGGTGGATGGTAGTATTAATGTACATTTTGTTACAATAACTTATTACTATTTGATAGGTTTATTAGCTCGTGTTAATACGGATCACAGTTTCACTGCGAGTTATAAGATCCGTGTAGTGATTAATAAAGGCTGATCTAGCCTTGGGCATTGCCAGGCATTGGCTCGTGTCCTCAGTGTCTGGGAGCTGAGAGAGATTCCCTTCAAAGATTTCGATTCAGGCTGGAAACATTGGAGCTTCGAAGCGTACCCAAGTACTCTGCAAGGTGGTCAGGCACCGCCCCGTTACCGCCCACCACGCTCCCTCGCTTCATTACAATAGCTACATAGGCTACTCGTATTCGTGTAGTATATTTGTAGCCTACCTCAGTTATTCCATCTGTCTTGCAAATTCTGCTCTACTTCTCGTCATTACAGTGCTTTAAAACTGACAAATCTGAAACTACGAACAAGTTCACGGAGTGTTTCAGATTCATGGACTCAGGCCCTCCCTCCTCCCCCAGCCTAGCGGCCGGGCAGTGTGCGCCGTGCCGCGCCTGTCTGTGGTGCACGAATTGCTGCTGCTCAATTTTAAAGATTCTGTGTTATATGCTTTCCTTTGGTTAGTTATGGAAAGTGAGAGTGTGCGAATGACAGGAGTGACGTAAGATGAACGACTGACAGCTCTCCGTGAACAGTGCAAGCCAGACAATGAGTGCGGCCTCTCCCGGGACAGGGGCGAATGGCGGAGTGCGGGCGATACTGCACGGCTGGCGCCCAGCTGGTTGTATACCTTCGGTTTGCATCTTCGCGAGGCACAGGTGCGCCTCCCTCGGCAACCCGGCACGCAGGTTCTGGTAGCGTTCCTGTGGGTATACACCATGATCGTCACCATCGCCTACAGCACCAACCTGACGGCTTTCCTGCTGGTGAAGAAGCTGCCTGCCTCCATCGAGACCCTAGAACAGCTGTCACAGTCCAGCCTGAAGGTGGCCGGGGTCGGGGAGCTGTTCATGACGGAGCTACAGGAGGCCAGTGACCCCAATGTCAAGGTCAGTTCATTCTCCACACTTTGTTGCAGGTTTTCCATAATCATTCAATTTGTTGTCGTTTCGTTTGTCTCGCTGAATAAATCACTGATGTACGCAAGTTATTGTTGTTGTTAAGGCTACGAAGTTATTGTGATTCTTATGAGCGCATACGTAGATGATTGAATACTGTACCACGGATCTGTAAAAAGGCTGTTGTCGGCGTGCTGTCTTCCTAGTCACTGGCGAAGAAATTTGAGGAGCAATCGTCGAAGCAGGAGGCGTACCAGAAAGTGCTGGCTGGAGAGGCAATGTTCGTGGAGAACCGAGGCTACGTGGAGTTCGTGGCTAAGATCAAATACTCGAGGGGAGGCGAGTCCCGCATGAGGGTGATGAAGGTGTGTGTGTGTGTGTGTGTGTGTGTGTGTGTGTGTGTGTGTGTGTGTGTGTTTTTTGTGTGTTTGAGAGAGAGAGAGAGAGAGAGAGAGAGAGAGAGAGGATGTGGTGCAGGATGGGAGAGGCTAATGGTGATGGGTAGAAGAGGCTAATGGCGGTGGGTAGGAGAGACTAATGGCGAAGGATAGGAGAGGCTAATGGTGGATAATAGGAGAGGCTAATGGTGGATAATAGGAGAGGCTAATGGTGGAGGATAGGAGAGGCTAATGGTGGATAATAGGAGAGGCTAATGATGGAGGATAGGAGAGGCTAATGGTGCATAATAGGAGAGGGTAATGGTGATGGATAGAAGGTAATGGTGGAGGATAGGAGAGGCTAATGATGGATAATAGGAGAGGATAAGCTTAGTGAAGGTTGTCTCTGTTTGGCGGGTCAGGAGTGCTTCGCCCCAAACAACATCGTGATGGCGGTGCAGCGACGCTCGCCCCTGAAGGCTAAAGTGGATCAGGTGATCGACTGGATACGAGAGGGCGGCTTCATCCCTCACTCCTTCAGCACCTCCCTCAGGAAAGCCTCCACCAGCAAGGTGAGGCACTGCTGAGGCAACGCAGCACGGCACAGCACGGCGCGGCACATGCTGTGTTCGTCGGGGCGGGGACATGCTGATTCCATGACGTGTGCAGTGTTGTTTGCTTTTGTGCTGATCAACTAGTCAATGATGCATTACATTGTAGCACCTGTGTGTGTGTGTGTGTGTGTGTATGTCTAACTCAATTTTGTGAAGATACCGAAATTGACACACACACACACACACACACACACACACACACACACACACACACCGCGTAGTGTAGTGGTTAGCACGCTCGACTCACACTCGAGAGGGTCGGGGTTCGAATCCCAGAGGCGGCGAGGCAAATGGGCAAGCCTCTTAATGTTCACCTAGCAATAAATAGGTACGGGATGTAACTCGAGGGGTTGTGGCCTCGCTTTCCCGGTGCGTGGAGTGTGTTGTGGTCTCAGTCCTACCCGAAGATTGGTCTATGAGCTCTGAGCTCGCTCCGTAATGGGGAAGATTGGCTGGGTGACCAGCACACGACCGTGGTGAATTACACACACACACACACACACACACACACACACACACACACACACACACACACACACGAAGCCAGCACATAGTATATAGTAAACTGTTTGTCATCACGTGACAGGAATACATCAACTGGAGCTCTGAGGATGAAGGAGAAGAGCGTCAGGGAGAGAAGGAGGAGGAACAAGATAAAGGAAAGAGCGATGGCCTCATTCCCCTCAACCTGGACCACCTGCAAGGAGCTTTCATCCTCTCTTAGCGGGACTCCTCGCCGCCGCGCTCGCTTTCCTGCTGGAGATGGGGTGGACCATAACCAGTCCTGTCTAACACGTTATGAGCCGCCCACTCACCATTGCTGTTCAGGCGTGGGCGTCTCCAGGGGGTTCTAATGCTTGGCTTTTCACCTGCATGAAGAGAGAGAGAGAGAGAGAGAGAGAGAGAGAGAGAGAGAGAGAGAGAGAGAGAGAGAGAGAGAAATGTTAATAGTAATTGATAATAATAATAATAATAATAATAATAATAATAATAATAATAATAATAATAATAATAATAATAATAACAATTACAAAATACTTCTTAATATTTACTCCGGATTTATAAACTTTTCTTATTTCTTCATATTTTGTCTTAGATATTGATGAACTCATACTACGTAAAATTATTAATACCAAAGAAAATTATTCGCTCAAAAATTTTGGTGAAACATTGCGTTCGTAAACCCTAGATTTGTACGTGAAATGTAGCATGTGACATTCGCAAACATTTTTACTTTTTTTTACCTTTCCTCTACCAAAGAATGCCGCCACCAACACAATGCACACAATAGTAAACCACACATGCAAGAAATGATAAGAACATATAATAACGAATACAACACAAAAATTGGAAATTTCACCACCAGGTATAGTCTGTTCACTTAGTCTGAGCCGTGAAGCCGAGCCTCATTTGAAAGGAGGCCGCTGATTGGCTGGCCCCCTCTCTCACTCACGTTGTGTTGAAAGGCTGCGTCGTGAATGCTTTGTGGTACATGCTTATGTTTTATTCGTTATATCTCATCTTATACACATAACAGACAGTTTCTGTTGGTACGTACCGTTACACTTAACAGTAAATGCAGAAGCTTTGATACTCGGGGAAAAACAATCAATAAGCAACTATAAAGAAGTTTTAGCGAGTTGAAGTGGAAAACTTTTCGCGACATCTTTATAACACGGTTTACTTATCATCATATCCTTTGGATATATTTAAAGGAATGCTGTTATTAATTATTGCATTTCATAAAAGAATGTCTCCTGAACGGTATGCAACTTCCAAATTATAGTTAAAAGATAATGTAAGCGAATTACATAATTATTTATGAGACGGTGTCACTGGCGGTGACGGGCAAGTGACGGTGGGCAGCACGACACGATACTGTATCCAGGGCAGGAGGTGAGGATGGAGGGAAGGCGAGAGCTGATTGGCTGGCACGCTCCCCGCTCACTGTGTTGAGAGGCTGTGTACTGACGGCTCTCGTGGTACATGTTTATGTTTTATTCCTTATATCTTGTCTCATGCACATGACAGATAATTTCTGTTGGTACCTTTAGCCTGAGCAGTGAATGCGGAACTTTCGATACTCAAGGAAATAATAGCAATATGCAACAATAAAGAAGTTTTGACGAGTTGAAGTGAAGGCTGCATTGCGATAACTTTATAACAGTTTATTTATCATCATTTTCTGTGTATATATTATAAGGAATGCTGCTTTAAACTATTGCATTTCATCAAGGGATGTCTCCTGAAGGTAATGCAACTATCAAATTATAGTTAGAAGATAATGTAAGCGAAATAGAGTATTATTTATGGGAAAGTATGACTCGCGAGGAAGGGCACGGAGGAGTGGTCGCGGTGGGAGCGTAATCCAGTTATAACTGGATCAAGGTGAACCAGCAGTGTGTCTTCACTGGCGGCACTCCGCCGCGCCCTTCCTCGCGAGTCATACTTTCCCATAAATAATTCTCATTTCGCTTACATTATCTTTTAACTATAATTTGGAAGTTGCATACCGTTCAGGAGACATTCTTTTATGAAATGCAATAATTTATAACAGCATTCCTTTAAATATATCCAAAGGATATGATGATAAGTAAACCGTGTTTGTTATAAAGATGTCGCGAAAAGTTTTCCACTTCAACTCGCTAAAACTTCTTTATAGTTGCTTATTGATTGTTTTTCCCCGAGTATCAAAGCTTCTGCATTTACTGTTAAGTGTAAAGGTACCAACAGAAACTGTCTGTTATGTGTATAAGATGAGATATAACGAATAAAACAAAAGCATGTACCACAAAGCATTCACGACGCAGCCTTTCAACACAACGTGAGTGAGAGAGGGGGCCAGCCAATCAGCGGCCTCCTTTCAAATGAGGCTCGGCTTCACGGCTCAGACTAAAGTGAACAGACTTATTATTATTTATTTATTATTTTTTTATATATAGTAATTGTACGAGTGAGTGTGAGTGGAATGAATGTTCACTGGTCAGTGGTCACAACGGTTACACGGTCTACTCACAATACAAGATGAGGCGATACTCTGCTTTTCACTCACGGTCTACTCTCAATATAAGATGAGGCGATACTCTGCTTTTCACTCTGTTAAATCCTCAGGAGAAGAAAACACTCCGCTATCTGCATTGAGACTGATTTGGTTAGTGAGGCGGGTTCAACACAACACCTCCCAACTTGCGTGAGGCGTTTTAATAGCGTTTTTGAAGCAAGCTGGCAAGGTCTCAAGTTTTGCTGGGGAATTTTAGTATGGCGAAGAAACGCGCAGACGGGGCAGTAGGGTACTCCAGTATCTCGGCTAGTAGAATGAGAGGATTGTGATGTTCCTACCTTAGCAACACCACCCAGGTAACATAACGTAGATGTAATGAGTAAGAATGTTTTCCCATTGGTACGTATCAGATGAGTAGTAAGTAAAATCACCTCTAATATAATGTAAATCAAGTATTTATGTGATTGGACCAAGGGCACTGGAAGAAAGACACCAAGAAAAATCAGAGATTTATTGTCAAGAAAGGTAATGTTATGCACCAAATCCTTTCTATATTCCTTATTCATAGACTGATAGACATGAACTATATTGGAATGAAGGAGAATATACTTTGTGTTAACACATTCCATCATTTTCAGCTCACAAACTGCTGAGTGTAATAATTGTGGCTGCTTTCACCACTCGTGTGTTTGGCGGTTTGTGCCTGTCTGTCTATCTTGCTGACTCAAGGTAACCCTACTTTTCACCTTGACTGAAGGAAAAGGACTTGGTACAGGGAGGAAAATATATATATTTTTTTTTAATCCTTCTGATAGTATTATATATCCATGAGTAATAGGAAATTAAAACTAAACTTAGTGTCTGGTAATGATGGGAAGATCTAATCCATTAGGAAGCATTAGTATATTAAGGCTTTGAACTTTCTGGTCTACTCTGTGGAGATCTGCCAGGCAACACAATTTGTAGCAAACTAAATGTTGATAGCACTATACCTTACAGTAAAAGTAGAAACATATGAAGTGAAGAGCCTCCCAGTCTACTATATTGGTATCTTACTGAATTCTTTTTCAGTAAATTCCAAACTATGATGCTCTGTGTCCTTACCTCTGAGATGACGACAACCAACACAGTCACCCCTGTCCTCCATCCTCTGTTCTCTGTCCTCCCCAGCCCCTCTGTCTATTGTCTATGGTGAGATTAATATATGGAGAGCTGCTTTACCTACTCTTCCAGATAGAATTGGTTGTCACTGAGGAGCACCTACAGTAACTCATATAATAACGTGGAATGAGGAGGAATGTAAGGATGGAATGTTTGGATAGGAGCAGAAGGATGATATTTTAGCATGGCCTGCCTTTACTAGTCAGAGTTTTATAGGTAGAGTAGAGATTATTAAAGAAGTAAAGCCTCAAGCTGTCTTAATACCATGCAAGTTGAGTCTATTCAATTTATGAAGAATAAACACTTCATGATTTTGTCTTGATTTACCACATTAATTTGAATGTAACCATTTACACTAAGCAAGCCGAGTCAATTCAAAGTTCATAGCGATTCAGTCAGTGATTTGCACTGGTTCATTCTTTCATAAGTCACAACCATCCACCAAGGAATGAGATTTCTGTGATCCTGAGCACAGATGGTGGAATGCCATCAACTTGACAAGTTTTTTAAATGATTGTGTCTTTAATCAAAAGAAACAAAAAATATCTTGATGCGCATTTTAAAGAATTAAAAATCCCTGGATTGTTTATCAAACCTGGGAATAAACATCCAGAGCTGCCAAATTCAGGTCATCTAGCATTAAATGATGCCCCCTTGACAACTAAGACCTTGCCATCTCAGCCACAGCAGCAACACCATAATTTCAGCAGCAGAAGTGTCAATGTCCACACTCATAGGCAGCCCACGCACCACTGCCTCTTGATTTAGTGGGAACACCGCCGACTCAAGATGACTCAAAGTCAAATCATTTACTTATTTGAACTGAATCAATTTCCTTGGTACAAGCAGGTGCTTAATCTTGATATGCCATTTGGTTGTGCTTGTCAGTGTGGAATCATGGTGATATTTGAAGCTGAGATAGTTTTTTGGTAGAATGTAGGATATGAATTATGTAAAAGACTACTTAATCACCATTTTCACCTGTCTGCACTGTGCCTACAGTATACTGTATGCTGTGTATACATCAAGCCAACATAGCACACTATAATTTATAGCCAAGGTAAAGTGTACACGCTCGTACACACAAACACAATCATAAACATTGTCTACGAATAAATCAAATTATCGTTGAGGGAATGAAACATTTAGCTCTCAATTCCTACAGTTGCATGTTGTTCATCACACTTCAACTTTTCCTCCATTTTCTACGAAAACAAGAGCGTTAATTATAGGAAGACAGAAGCAAGACTTCTTTAAAGGTACAAAATAAATGGCCAAACACTGTCTACATTTATTTTTATTTTTTACAAATCAAAGAGGTAACTGACAATAGAAATGTTGAGCACCTCTATTCTATATGAAAATTCTTACATTCTTACCATGACACTGACTTAAGAAAAATAATGGTAAACATCATGGTAAAGAATAGTATGAGTTACCACTTGTGATTTTCAATAGAGATCCTCCTGACTGTGACTGTGATTTTTAAACATTTTTGCCGCTAACAATGATCAAATGTACTGTACAGTCAGAGCATCATAAAAATTGATCAGGCTGGCACAAACCATCAGAGTATCACAATCATTTTCACTTCAGTATAACACTGCATATCCACTACATTGCATGTCTTTCATCTCTATGCATACAAATTATCACTTGCTGGAATGATAGAAGTGTCACATGCTTTACTGCAGTCCGGTGACCAGATCAGGTCCCGTCATCAATGGAGATGATAATGTTTTTCACATTCATATCTAAATATGTACCCATAGTAATGCAAATAAGGAACTTTATACCAACCTTTGCATATCAAAAAAAAAAAAAAAAAAAAAAAAAAAAAAAAAAAAAAGAATAAGTGATCATTTCTAGGCATCATAGATGCATTATTTTCTAAAAATAAAGCTTGAAAATAGTCTTGTCTTAGACACTGACTGGATAGGAAAATTTTTTTAGACCTACATGTAACTTTCAAAAAGTGTTCTTATACATCAACAGGAATACTCATTTATGAGATGTAGATAATAATAACAGTTGTGTTTAGTGATTGATCTCTGATGCTTCACTTTCTCTTAAGAAGAATCTAAGAAAATATTTACCACTAGTGTTGCCTGTCAGTGTCAGGGGGATGACATGGGAGAGCAGACTCCACCTTGCTCTGTCCAATCTCTCTCATTTTATTTGTCCAATCTTCTCCTCCTACCACCTATTTGTTTCACGCCTGTACGTACTTGTGTAACCAATTCTTACACTTTCAAGGTGGCCTTCCTCTCTTATAAATATCATTAACTTCACCCACATACATTTTTATTCTACAAAGTTGTCTATCTTTGCCTGAGGAATAATACAAAGTTATTACCATGCTGGTAGGACTAATAGTTAACATTTATTTAGTGTCAATTGAAAGCAACTGACGGCTTCCACTCGCTCAACCTATCCATGGCTGGCTGGCACCACTTGCTTTCATTAATCAAAAATTTAACAAACAAAATTTTTGTTGGGCAAAATTCCAAATAGACCAGTTAGAGGAAGTTCTCTTTGTAGCTGAAAACACAGCAACTTTTACATAACACTGATACAAAGAGGTGCAGCCAAAATCAATGTGCAGATTTTCTAACTTGGAACATAATAAAGTTTAGCAACTAAATATACATACAACCAAATGTGGAAAACAAAATATTATAATATTACATTCCATAACACTACGACTTTGGCATAAGGACTAGTATCTAACATAACGTAATTAGCAGCCACAAAGTGAATGATGCATATTTCAACACTGACTGCCACAATCCTCTCAAGAGGACAAGATGCTTGACAACTCAGCAGTAAGACACTTGTAACCCAATGACTGTAAATGACACTTTCATGGCAACAGATTCCAATTAGGTTGCAGCTGGTAAATGACACTACCAGCTGTTGAAAGACTAGGAAAACTTTGGTAATGCATAAGCTCTAACTAATCACTGGAATGGCTTGCAAAAGAAATAGAGGTGTTGTTCTTTTATACTCAGGATGAAGGCATCATAAGCAGTGCAGGATATGATGGGCAGAAGACAGCAGAACACCATGCTTTGCCTCATGTTTATAAAAAGAGAACAGCTCCTCACTTAATATAAATTCTTGTTACAAAACATACCTAACACTAAATTCTGCCCAAAGAAGACAGACTGATGTTTTCCTTCCCCTAGAGTAGCATGTAAGGCAAGTTAATTCCAAGGCAAACATTGCCTTCATGTCCGTGAAAAGGTATTCATATACTACTGTTTGAAAGTCAATGCACAAACAATACTTAAAAAAAAAAAAAAAAATGCCCACCAATGCCTCTTCTTCCACAGTCAATAAGCAAAAAGGGAACATCTTATATATATATATATATATATATATATATATATATATATATATATATATATATATATATATATATATATATATATATATATATATATATACGCATATATATGCGCACACACACGCGCAGGCACACACACACGCACTACAGCTGGTGAAGATGTTGACCTTCCACAGAAGAAAAACAATCCTATTATGTCACTAAGGTGTATGTCAATCATTACTTGATACTCAATGAAGAGTTGTGGACATCAAGATTATTGTAAACAGAAAGTAAGTAATGTTTATCACCATCTCACTCCTCCCTCTTTTGTCACTCCAGTGAGGAACAAACAAACACACATGCACGTATGCATGCGCTCTCTCTCTCTCTCTCTCTCTCTCTCTCTCTCTCTCTCTCTCTCTCTCTCTCTCTCTCTCTCTCTCTCTCTCTCTCTCTCACATTGGTTAGCTGTTGATGTTGAGTGCCACAATTTTATTTATAGATAAATCATTAAATTATTGAGTAAAATTGCAAGTGAATAGCAATAGAAAAAAATTATATACAAAGGAAAACAAATTGTTTGTATGCATCACATATCTCTGTGCACAACACACTACAGTGTTACCAGACTTGTTCGCCAGCCTGCACTTTCCATAAAAATGGCAAGGAATTTCTGCCATGTTAACACAAATTTATGGTGCATTTTGGTAATATTTCAGTAAACCACATCAACATATCAGTTTGCATCTATTTCATGATAGAGATCTCCAAAGGCATGAGATTTAAAAAAATCTAAACTGGATTGGCAAGATAAGAATCATCTTTGTGTACACTCCATTTTTTCACCATTTGTCAATTTTTAGTGCTGGCCACTACTCCTGGGCTCAATCCCTGCTCAGTGATACACTGTAGTACAGTACCTGTGAAAAGTAAAGTACTACTGGCCATTTTTTGCCTGCCTGCCTGTCTGTCCTACCAAAGTAGATCATATTTGACAGAAACAATGTACTGTTCAGGCAGCTGACCAACGAGAGAACAGCAAATGTAAAGGCAAAGCTAGTGTGAGAGATTTTAAATCCATCAGATAGTACAAACTTCATTATGTGAGGCAGATGAGAGACATCTAATGTATGTGTGTAGCTGAGGAGAGAAATGTCATGAAACACTGATGGAAAAGTACAATATGGTTGTTAGCACAAATGCACATTGCAGGCAGTTTGTAACCTCTCGGTGTTAATTACACAGCGACATACAGCATTATGTTTCATTTGAAAATTGCTTGCACTGCTTGGCCATTAAAAGATTCTATGTGGCAGTCTAGAGACTGTAAGTAAGAGGTAGATATATCTGTTGCATATAGAGGTTAGGAAGCCAAGAATGTTTGATTTGTTCTTTGGAGTTTGAAGAATGGGAAATGTTACATGGTAGTTGCAGGATGCAAGTGTACTACAATATTGGTGGTCTGGAGTGAGCTGGATAAAAGATGAGAGATGAGGCAAGGTGCAGGTGAGAGCTTGGCATTTGTCATCATCCAATATCAACTTAATATAATTTTTTTCCAGCAGGTTCTGATATAAATCTAATTAATCTGACAAGTTTTCATTTTTAATTCATATGTTAAAAAAAAGTCCTCTTCTGCTCCTTATTAACAAAAAATATTATCTTGCCAAGAAATAATTTGATATATTTCAACTACGTACAATGTAATCTATGTATATACAGAAGAAAACAAAAGTGATCTTGAATTCAGCAAGTGATTTATCAAAAACTATAAAGAGCCTGATGCACAGTAACAAAAGTGACTAGGCATACCATAAGTAGAAAGAGCTTAGAATTAAACACTGACATAAATCATATACATAAACACTTAACAGTTGATTACAGGTCAGCTAATTTATCAGTGAAGATCTAGTAACAGCATAAAAATACATTGTAGTGGATACCATATTATTTAGTGACTGTTTGGCACAGGATTGAAAAGTCAGAAAAACAAAGTTGCACACATTCACACTCAGATATCGCTCATCTGAGAGGATGCAACGTGACACCACCTGCCTTGCACACAACACTCACTAACACAGCTAACTTATGCTCTAAGGGTATCAAACATCTTTGGTTCCATATGAGAAATGTCAGATGGCATAATACACTGTAAATTGAAAATATTCTAATTTTGGTCATCTTTATATGAAGTCTTCACATCAGAAAGCTGCAATGTCAACAAGAAAGAGAAAAGTGGTTTTATTGTATTTGCATTTCTAAAGAACTGTTTAGCACAGGCCAATAATCATAAATATTAAATTAGTACACATTATCTTGTCCACCTCCACTTTTGGCACACACACAGCAAGCCTGAGGCAGCAATCACCACTCAGGAAGCTGCTTCTCTCAGAGAAAAAAAAATTGGAATTGTGTGAATGTGTTACTTTCCTTTTCATAGATCTACAAATGCCCTTTGATGTTCATAATTTTGCTGACAGGCAGTTCATAGTTCAAACTTTCCCTTTTAGCAATTAAGTGATACACATGTAAACTAAGTTGGTGGTACTACTTAGACCATTACAAAGCAGTTAAGTAAATCTTCACATGAGAACATGAGTAATTTAGTAGAATTCCATTGACAGGGCAACAATGACAAGGCTGCACTGCACACTGATATGAAGTGACAGTGGTGAAGTGATGGGACATCTTGGTAATGACACAGCAGTGTCACACAAGAGACTATTGCTACTCTGTGGGAGACACTGCCATTCCCAGGTGAGGACCAGGTGTTCAATGGTGGTAAGAGAGGAGAAATTTTGATGTGATGTCCACAGCAAGAAGTGATGCCACACTGCACATTTGAGCTCTGGTGTGGATCCACCACAAGGGTGTTGGTCAACTGTGGCATAAACAAAAATGTAGTGCTGCTGTGAGTGTTCAGATTTATGTTGACATGGTCAATAGGAGGCAACAGCAGTCTCAGCTATCCATTATGGTATCATGTTTAGTCATCAAAAATAAGTTAATTTGATTAACATTATTCTCTTTAATTGGTGCTGCCACAGCTGAACCACATCCATGCACACCATATGAAAGCATTATCTTCTTCATTACTACCACTTTTAATACAGACTTTTACTGACAAGATCTCTCCTCTCCACCCAGTGCATTTTATTGTTAATCTATCACTTTTTAAAGAGCACTGATTTCCTACAGGAAAGGAAAAAAGAAAAATCTTTCTATTCCAGCAGTTCCTTTGATCTTTCACACACTAACCCAGCCACATTACCCAATTGTTGCCGACTCCAAGTGGCATGTGGTCACAATGACTGTTTTGTCTTTGCCGTTCATAAAGGTGTTTAATTAGTATGTAACAGTTACACTCCTGTTTTGAAGCATGTGAAGTGCCACCTTTCCTTCGGCACTTGTCATTTACTGAGTGTGGTGTTGCACAATGCATCATCCAGGTGGAACACTTCCATGAACACCAAAGGGAATTTGTGCTTTGTCTTGTCAATGAAAATTTTGTTTGCGTGTCCAGAACTCTTTCTGTTTACACACAAGCATGCATACACACACATGGTACAGGCACACACACACACACACACACACACACACACACATACACTCAGATGGCAGCGGAAACTGTAATGGCAAGGGTATAAAACTATCAAAGATGGACATTTAGATGAGAAAGAAAGGAATAAATTGAACAGAATGAGGGAAGAGATTAAAGCAAAAAATTGTGAAATGATAGATCAAGTGAAAGAATTTGTGTGGAAAATTGTAGATTTACGATAATAAAGAGGTGGTTGAAGAATACCAGGAAAGAGGAGCAACAACAGAGAGGAAATATATTAAGACTGAAAAGGAATGTAATATAATGAAGGTTGTACACACAAATATAGATGGGACTGTGTCAGGTATATTGGAACAAAGAGATAGAGCACTCTAAGAGATAACAAGCCTACAGCACTCCAAGAGATAACAAGCCTGATATTGTATATTTAACAGAGATTAAATTAAAAGAGGAAATACAAATATAATTTGAAGAGGAAGGATTGGAGATAAGATCAAAAAGATAAAGATAAAGAAGTTTGAGCACTGTAGATTAGAAAAAGAGAATAATTACTGTCACCTATATACCAACCAAGACAACTATATGGAAGACAGATGAGCATAGAAAGGTGTAAAAAGCATGGACATGCTCAAATAACATGTTCAGAAAAAGAAAGATCTTGGTTAAGGGTGACCTTGCTTGCCAAAAAGTCAACTGGGAGGAGTTATAAGTCGGGAAAATTGCAGATTTGTGGAGTGGAGAAATAATGCAATCAGCAATAATGAGTACTTTTAGATCATAAGGTAGAGAGGAGAAGGACAGTGCTTGATGTTTAACCATGTGTACCAGGAAGGCAGAATCCAAGCCAAACATGAAGAACACCATGTTGTCACTCAGCAAGAATTAGAAGGGATAGAAGCAAAAGGATTGGAAAGAACACAGAAATAGCACACTAAACTATGCAAAGCCAAATTTTGAAGAACTGAACATTTTCTGTAAATTCAAGTGAACAAAATTGTTGAAAGGCCTGGATATACAGAGAACATACAAAAAAGATGAAGAGTAAATATCTCGGTGATATCAAGTTTCCTGTATCAATGTGTTGAACTCTAAATAGTTAAAGTGAGGAGGCGGTTACACATGTTAGTGTGACAAAATTAGAGAAATTGGATAACTATAGATTTAGAGACAGAACAGATAAGAGTTAGCTCAGACCCTTTATAATACAGCCAGGTAAATACACACATAGACACAACTCATCTTCTCACATCTGCATGCACACACACACACACACACTGCAACCACTTTTTTCAAAAATTATTTCCATATATAATAATGTTTCTTTGGTGAGTGTCTGCAGCATTATTTTTTACAAGCTACAAAATGTCATCTTACATTTCTCATCATTAATTAGATACTATTTCTATCATGTACTTAACTGCCTCAAAGACAATCAGATTGTATAGTGTAGTGCAGTGTAGTGTAGTGGTCAGGATGCTCGGCTCACAACTGACAGGGTTTAAATTTGAGGCAGATGAGATGGCTGAGCCTCAGTGTGTAGTCTCTGTTCAACTATTGTTAACTTGGTACAGTATGTAAACTGAGAGGTTGTGGCCTTACTGTCCCAGTGTGTGGTGTGGCATGTGGTGTGTGGTGTGACATGTGGTGTGTGGCGTGTGAGTGGTCTCAGTCATGCCCGGAGATCAGTCACTCTGAGGACTGAGGTCTTTCAGCAGGGAATGGCAGGCTGGGTGACCAGCATATGGCAGTGGGTGAATGACACCTTGCCATATAAACCTCATTACCCTTGCCAGTATTTCTATTTACATCCACCACAGAATTTATTTTATAGGAGACAGTTTGAGAAAGAGCAGATCTTATCATGGCATCGCAGTAAATTTGGTTTTGCCAGGAGGCGGCAACACTTCATAACATGGCTGGACAAGGAAGCAGGTAGATAGTAATATTGGGTCTTGATGTAATGAAGGACCTTGTTGAAATATTATGTTAATGGGGTCTGCAACTTTCTAACTTGGCAGGAATTGTCAGATGATTTAAGTTTAGAAAAATTAACTTTAGACACAGAATCATAGTCAGACTATCAAATAAGAACCCAATTTTGTCTTTATGTCTAGCAACACATGTTGTTGCATACACTGCATCTTCAGTCTTCAAAACTATTTCTTTTCCTTTAATCTGACATAGTAATGTCATCAGCCAATGATTCCTAAATGACTTCAAAATTATCACATTACTTTGCATCACAGAGTCTGCAGTTTATTTATATTTTACACGCCACAAATGTTGATTTAGAAATTTCCTCATTATTCATAGATACTATTTATATCATGTACATCATTGCCTCAAAGGCAATCAATTCCAGAGAACTATAATGGGTAACCATGTCTTCATCAGTTTGAAAAAAGAAAAAAAAAATTTTTTTTTAAAGAATAGGTACAAACAAATACAGATGGGCTGGTACACTCAGTCTTTCAGACTCCCATGAAAAGTGAATAACCTGTAATCTAAGTATAACTCAATTTACTACTACACTTTTTAAGTGACTACATCTATATAATTGTTTCTTAAATCTTCATTGGTTTAAGTAAAATTTTCCATTTTATTCACAGCATGAAATTAATCATGTTAAACATTCACAACTCCCTGTCATATTAACAACCATCACAGAAATGTGTGTTGGTTTCATCAATGCAGTTGTAATGAAATGTTGCCAACAGTATTTATTACTTAAATCACGGTATTGAGTTGGAAAATGTCACTTCCCTCCCTTGCTCTCAAGAATTCTTAGTTACAAAATGACTACTTGGTCTTTGGTAAATATGTTTGAAATACAAATCATTTGAGGACTCAATCAATAAGAATATTTCTTTACTGTGACCATAAAAAAAAAAATTAAATCAGCTGCCAGCAAGTAAGGTGCTATTAATGAAAGGAACTCACATTGCCTCAGTAATTGCTCAATGTGAACAGCAATCTTTACAAAGTAATGACTTGTGTTGTGGTGAAGTATGAAGTAGTTGGTGGGTGAGGTGAACAGCTGCCACATCTCCCAACACTCCACCCTCACCAGAAGCCAGTCCTAACTAACATCCACTAACATCCACTGCCTTCATTCACAGTCTTAATACTGAGGAACAACAACATCAATGGTGGCGGCTCAAGCTGCTCCACACACCTGCTGGGCTGACTTCATTGGAGCTTAACACCTGCTGCTGCTGCTGGAACTCCTGCCATGCAAGGTGAATCACTTTCCAGTTCTGAAACCAAATATTCCACTTTAGATTTACAAGTACTACAAATGCAACAAAAACCTTGCTCCTCCTTTGTAGCAACAAGTAGTCTTATAAAAGCTTATTTTTGTAACACAGACCAACTTCTGTGGTTCTACCTCAAAGTGCAGGATGCTTAATTCCACAAACAATGAGAGAGAGAGAGAGAGAGAGAGAGAGAGAGAGAGAGAGAGAGAGAGAGAGAGAGAGAGAGAGAGAGACTGAGACTGAGACCTTAGACAACCTGATGATGGCACACAGCTGCAGCCACGTGCTGATTGTGGGGGATCTCAATCACCACCTGGAAAGAGACGCCTACGAGAATCTCCTGGAGGTGCAGGGTCTGACAGATCATGTCACCTTCCCCACACATGAACGAGGAGGGACATTAGACCCTGTCATCTCAGACTACCAGGAAGACAAGCTTCAGTGTCATCAGCTGGGGCTCGTGGGCAGCTCTGACCATCACGCTGTACTGACACAGCTGGAAGTGGGCGTGGCTCAGGACGAGGCCACCACCCGCACCATCTGGCTGTGGAACAAAGCAGACTGGGCTTCCCTGCGCCGCGACCTGACCCACACCCCATGGGCCACTTTGCTACAGGGAGGAGCAGAGAGTGAAGCACTTGCACTCACCTCTCACCTTCTCGCCCTCCAGAGACGCCACGTCCCACACAGGGAATACACCACCAGATCGACGGATCAGCCATGGTTTGGCTACCGTTGCCGTGTTGCTGCCGAGGCAAAGTATGCTGCCTGGCTCCGCTACAAGAGGAACCCGACTCGGCGCAACAAGGACCTGCACAGGGCTGCATGCAGGAGGATGGTGGTAACCAGCAAGTGGGCCTTAAAAAAGTGGGAGGAAAGCCTGCGCCGGAAACTGTGTGGCACTGGCGTAGGAAACAAAACTTGGTGGTCTCTTGTTAAGGACAAACAAGGAACTGGCCACCAAGAATCCATCCCTCCCTCAGCAAGCAGGACGGTACTGTCGCCACCAGCAGTAAGGAGAGGGCACAGTTGCTGGCTTCCTTGTTTGCTGGAAAAATGAAGGTCGGGAATCCACAGCAGCCACCGCCTCAGCTGGTCCAGCAATGTGAGAAGACTGTCACCATGGTGGAGGTGACGCATCAGCAGGTGAAGCGATTATTGCGGGGCTGGACACACAGAAAGCCACCGGCCCTGATGACATCAGCCCGCACCTGCTGAAGCGATGCTCCCAGGAACTGGCTGCCCCTCTCACCCAAGTTCACAACTTGTGTACGGGAAAACGTCTGGCCTTCAGTGTGGAAGGAGGCTCGAGTAGTTCCTGCACACAAAAAGCTCCAGGACGGACCCAAAAAACTACAGACCCATATCCCTGTTGTCAGTGGTGGGTAAAGTGTTTGAGAGGGTCGTGGCAGAGGTGGTGTGTAGCCATCTCAAGGACAATGCCCTCCTCTCAGACCAACAGTTTGGGTTCAGACCTGGAAGGTCAACCTCCGACCTAATGATGCTTCTCACCAGGCATTGGCAGGACGCCCTCGACGACGGCAAGGACACTATAGTGGTTGCTTTGGACATAGCAGGAGCTTTTGATAAAGTATGGCACAACGGATTACTAGAAAAGCTTCGTGCTAAAGGCATCCAGGGTGGCTTGCTACGACTCTTGGGAAATTACCTGCAGGACAGAAGCCTCAAGGTGGTTGTCAACGGGCAAACATCTGAGTCCCTGCCTGTGGAGGCATCAGTGCCACAGGGTTCAATTCTTGGCCCACTCCTGTGGAATATCTACGTGGATGATCTTCTCCAGCTACTGCCAGGAGTCATGGCCTATGCTGATGACTGCACCCTCTCCTATACCTATCCACGCCAGGACAGTGGGCGGGCTGCTGAGGCCATCAATCAGCAGCTACGAGTGATAAAGGAGTGGGGTGCTCGCTGGCAAGTGACATTCGCGCCGGAGAAGACACAAGCAATGGTTGTCTCTCGGTCCCCAGCCGCCATGGCAGCAATGGCAGGAAAGTTGTCTTTGGCGCTGCTGCTCTCCCACTCCAAGATGACGTCAAGATACTTGGAGTGGAGGTGGATCGAGGGCTGAGGTTTGACAGGCATGTCAAAACCATTGCCAAGAAAGCCTCTCACAGGATCTCCGCTCTCAGAAGGATCGCCAGTTTCCTCGACAGGAAGGGGAGACTGCTGCTGTACAAGGCACAGGTGCGGCCCCACCTTGAATACGCAGCTCTCTCCTGGATGTCCTGTGCCGCCACACACAGAAGGAGACTGGACAGCATCCAACGCCGCGCCATACGGCTAGTAGATGCTGCACTACCACCTCACCCAGAGCCTGAGCGTCCCCTTGATTCACTGGAACACCGCAGAGACGTGGCGGCGATCGTAGTGTTCCATAAGGCACAGGTGCAAAGAGTGCCACATCTGGCAGGGCTGCGTCATCCTCTAAGAGTCACCGCACGGAGCACGAGAACGGTGCTCAATGGTGGTGACGCCGTAGAGGTGCCGCGATCCCACGGGTGTCAGCATCAACGCACCTTCGCAGGACGCGTCTCCAGGATGTGGAACTTGTTCACGGCCGCGGTGCCTCACGTCCAGGAGATGAACACACAGTGTCAAACTGATGGCACATAAGTGGAGACAGACACTGCCAACTCCTCTGACACTCTTTGTGACGTGACACTCAGTGTAGTGCAGTGCGTGAATAGTGCTAGTGAAGTGAAACGAATAGTGCTCCATTTACATGCTGACCATCTTGTATATTATCTATTTTAAGTCTTGTAAATATTGTAGAGAAATAGATTGTAGTACCCTTAGAATAGGTAGCACACGACAGTGCGCCTTTGGGTACATGTTCCTTTGTATTAAAGTTTTGTTTAAATAAAAAAAAAAAAAAAAAAAGAGAGAGAGAGAGAGAGAGAGAGAGAGAGAGAGAGAGAGAGAGAGAGAGAGAGAGAAAGAGAGAGAGAGAAAGAGAGAGAGAGTATTCTTGTTTGTATGTGTTCCACACACACACACACACACACACAGCCCGGTAGCTCAGTGGTTAGAGCGCTGGCTTCACAAGCCAGAGGACCGGGTTCGATTCCCGGCCGGGTGGAGATATTTGGGTGTGTCTCCTTTCACGTAGCCCTGTTCACCTAGCAGTGAGTAGGTACGGGATGTAAATCAAGGAGTTGTGACCTTGTTGTCCCGGTGTGTGGTGTGTGCCTGGTCTCAGGCCTATCCGAAGATCGGAAATAATGAGCTCTGAGCTCCTTCCGAGGGTAATGTCTGGCTGTCTCGTCAGAGACTGCAGCAGATCAAAGAGTGACACACACACACAGAGAGAGAGAGAGAGAGAGAGAGAGAGAGAGAGAGAGAGAGAGAGAGAGAGAGAGAGAGAGAGAGAGAGAGAGAGAGAGAGAGAGAGAGAGAGAGAGAGAGAGAGAGAGAGTGTGTGTGTGTGTGTATGCCTCACCAGTGTGGTTTTCCTCCCTCACCTGCACTTAACAGCAACAACTGGAAAATGTCCAAAAAAGGGCCTGCAGAATCGTCCTTGGCCCTGCCTACACCGACTATGATCACGCCCTATCTACCCTCAATCTCCCCACACTGGCAACAAGACACCAAACGGCCCTCGTCAAGATGGGTAGAGGCCTGCTGCGCCACTCACAGCTACGACATCTCCTCCCCCCTGACGCGCCCCAGCCAATCCATGCCACACCACACACAAACGTGGTCATGCCACTCAAGGCCCCAAGAACTGACCATTATCATCATAGTGCTATCCCCTCCATGGTGCTAGCCATAAACAGCTAAGTTAAGATTCAAATCTTGAATCTCCCTCAATCCCCATATGTACATCTTCATGTAATGTTATCTTCCCCATGGTGCGAAGCATAAACAACCATAAACAGCTCAGTTAAGGTTCTAATCTTAAGTCTCCCTCAATCCCCATATGTACATTTTCAGTATGTATGTACTGCAATTACTAATAAACCATATTATTATTATTATTATTATTATTATTATTATTATTATTATTACACACACACACACACACACACACACACACACGGCCCGGTAGCTCATTGGTTAGAGCGCTGGCTTCACAAGCCAGATGACCAGGGTTCGATTCCCCGGCCGGGTGGAGATATTTGGGTGTATCTCCTTTCACGTAGCCCTGTTCACCTAGCAGTGAGTAGGTACGGGATGTAAATCGAGGAGTTGTGACCTTGTTGTCCCGGTGTGTGGTGTGTGCCTGGTCTCAGACCTATCCCAAGATCGGAAATAATGAGCTCTGAGCTCGTTCCGTAGGGTAACGTCTGGCTGTCTCGTCAGAGACTGCAGCAGATCAAACAGTGAATTACACACGCCGTAGTGTAGTGGTTAGCACGCTAGACTCACAATCAAGAGGGTCTGGGTTTGAGTCCCGGAGACGGCGAGGCAAATGGGCAAGCCTTTTAATGTGTAGCCCCTGTTCACCTAGCAGTAAATAGGTACGGGATGTAACTCGAGGGGTTGTGGCCTCACTTTCCCTGTGTGTGGAGTGTGTTGTGGTCTCAGTCCTACCCGAAGATCGGTCTATGAGCTCTGAGCTCACTATATAATGGGGAAGACTGGCTGGGTGACCAGCAGACAACCATGGTGAATTACACACACACACACACACACACACACACACACTGTGTGTGTGTGTGTGTGTGTTATACGGCCTGGTAGCTCAGTGGTTAGAGCGCTGGCTTCACAAGCCAGATGACTGGGGTTCGATTCCCCGGCTGGGTGGAGATATTTGGGTGTGTCTCCTTTCACGTGTAGCCCCTGTTCACCTAGCAGTGAGTAGGTATGGGATGTAAATCGAGGAGTTGTGACCTTGTTGTCCCGGTGTGTGGTGTGTGCCTGGTCTCAGGCCTATCCGAAGATCGGAAACAATGAGCTCTGAGCTCGTTCCGTAGGGTAACGTCTGGCTGTCTCGTCAGAGACTGCAGCAGATCAAACAGTGAATTACACACACACACACACACACACACGGTCGAGGAAGGACGCACTGGCGCCGTTCCGACAATCAGCTTATTTTCACTACATACCTGTTGTACAGCTTTTACAGTGGCTATCAATTATTAAGGAATGATGAGTGAAAAAGAGATTCCATCAAAATACAGACATGAGATTAGAGAAGGAATGAAAGCTGATGATGACTATGCTGGTGAGGGAGAGCGTGTATTCGAAGGCTTCAATACGACGACTACTTCACTACTTAAGAGAGTGTTAAATATTGAATATAAACTAGATAAATTGATAAAGGAGAAGATGGAAATGAAAGTGAATGAAGAACAGGAAAAAGAGTTTATAAGACTGAGAGAAAGGATAAAAAAAAGTGGAAGAAAACGAAGCTAGGCTAAGAGCAAAAAATGAAGAACTTAAAAAGGAAGTAGCTAACTACAAAAAGCAGATGGAAGAAGGACTCGGTAAAGCCGAGAAAGAAAAAGAGAAGCTGAAAGATCTAGTAAACAAGGAAGAGGAAAGAGTACAGAACATGATTAAAAAAGAAGTACAAGCATGGAGAGTCCAAGATAAGAAAGATAAGGCTGATTTTCAGGAGGTGATTCAAGAACAACTTAAAGAAAAAGAAGAAAATATGACAAACAAAATGATAGGAGTCCTCAAGACAAAAGAAAATCTAGTTAGAGAAATTGCAGAAAAAAAGAAGAGTGTAGTCATATTTGGAATAAAAGAAAATATAAAATATAGACCAAAAAGAGAAAAAGAAATGAAATCAGTCAAAGACTTACTGAAGAATCTAAATGACGAAGATAGGCAGAACTTGGAAGAGGAAGTAGAAGAAATAAACAGAATGGGACCATATCAAGAAGGAAAAACGAGACCAATTAAAATACTACTAAAATCACAAGCAGCAACAGAAGAAATATTATATAGAACAACAAAACTTAGAGAAACAGAAGGCTGCAAGGATATCTATATAAAGAAAAATAGAAATGAAGAAAGGAAGAGATACAATGAACTGGCAGTAAGGAAAAGAATAATGAAAGGTCAGAAGAGGAGAAGAAGGCATTTTTTTGGAGAATTCTAGGAGACAGGATAAGGAAATGGTATATAAACAAGAAGGAAGAGGAAAAAGTGGAACAAGTTTAACTAAAAATGATAAAGGCAAAAGACTAAAAATGATGTATACGAACATAGACGGGGTTTTATCAAGTAAACTAGAATTAAGAGATTACATAAAGAAAAAAAATCCAGATATTATATGCCTGGCTGAAACAAAACTAAATAAGGCAATCAAAATAGACTTGGTAATAATCAAAATAGGTATAATGTATGGAGAAGAGACAGTGGGTAAAGGAGGAGGAGTCATGATGATGTTAAGGAAGGAGATAGTGATAAATGAAATGGAATGTGGGGAAGGAAAAGCAGAAGTATTGTATGTTAAGATGCATATTAATAAAAAAGAGTTAACAATCACTGTAACATATGTGCCACCAAAAACAAATTGATGGACCAATCAAGAATATAAAGACATGATAGATGACACAATAAGGAGTCTAACGAGAATCGTTAAGGAAAGGAGAAAAGTGATATTAGTAGGAGATTTCAACTGTAAAGAAGTGGACTGGAAAAATTATGAAAGTGGTATGGGGAAGAAGCCTGGGAGAAAGATTCTTGAACCTAATGATAGACAATATGATGGACCAGAGAGTAAAGGAATGCACAAGATTCAGAGGAAACGACGAGCCAGCCAGATTGGACCTAGTTTTTGCAAGGGGTATACAAATGAATGATGATATAAGATATAAGTGCCCATTGGGAAAGAGTGACCATGCAATATTAGAAATAGATATAGAAGAGGAAAGGAAGATAGAGACGATTCATACAAAGGAGACCGATTAAATTACAGAAAGGCTGATATTGAGAATCTCAAGAACTATTTTAAAAACGTAGACTGGGAGGAGATGGAAAACTCAGAGACAATGCAAGAGAAATATAACTTATTTTTGGAAATATACAAAACAGGAGTCAGGGAATATGTCCCGAAATATAGACCTAAAGAAGAAGGAAAGAAAGATTGGTTTAATGCAAGGTGTGCTAGGGCAAAGGAGAATAGAGATGGAGCATGGAAAAGGTGGAGGAGAAATAGAAATCCAGTCAAATAAGGAAAACTTCATGGCAGCGAGAAATTAATATGTTAAGGTGAGGAAGGAAGAGGAAAAGAACTTCGATAAGGACATTGTCGAAAAATGTAAGGAGTAACCAAAATTGTTCTATAGATTCATAAATGGAAAAATTAGGCAAAAGGAAACAATAGAAAGGTTAAAAGGAGAACAGGATGGTGGAAGACCCAAAAAAGTATGGCAGAACTATTAAATAAAAAATTCCAGGAGGTCTTTAGTAAGGAATCCAAATTTGAAAGGCCACAGGGTAATAGAGAGACAGTCTATATGAAAGAGATTAAAGTAACCAAGCTTGAAATAAAAGAGTTAATGAAGGAACTGGATGAAGACAAGGCAATGGGACCAGATGAAGTCTCAGGCAGAATACTGAAAGAATGTAGGGAAGAACTAGCAAGTCCTATATACAACATCATAAAATGCTCAATAGAAAATGGAACAGTACCAGTAGAATGGAAAAGAGCTGAGGTGGTTCCCATATATAAGAGCGGAAGGAAGGAAGAACCTTTAAATTACAGACCGGTATCACTAACTAGTGTAATATGCAAGATGTGAAAGAATAATAAAAAAACAATGGATCGAGTTCCTTGAAGACAACCAGTTAATATCAAATAGCCAATTTTGTTTTAGAAAAGACGGTCTTGTGTAACTAATTTATTGAGTTTCTATTCTAGAATAGTTGATAGAGTACAAGAGAGAGAGGATGGGTTGACTGTATTTATTTGGATTTAAAAAGGCATTTGACAAAGTGCCACATGCAAGATTACTATGGAAGTTAGAGGAGAAGGGTGGCTTAAAAGGAAGCACATTGAGATGGATAGAAAATTATTTGAGGGGGAGAGAAATAAGGACAGTAGTTAAAGATATGAAGTCCAAGTGGAGAGCAGTAGAAAGCGGAGTGCCACAGGGTCAGTATTGGCACCAATACTTTTCCTCATTTATATTAACGACATGCCAGAAGGAGTGAACAGCTACATAAATCTGTTTGCAGATGATACGAAACTGTGCAGAGTTATAAAGCAAAAGAGGATTGTGAAATACTGCAAGAAGACCTAAATAAGATCTGGGAATGGAGTAAAAAGTGGAAATGGAATTCAATGTGAACAAAAGCCATGTCATGGAAATGGGAAAGAGTGAAAGACGACCTGTGGGAATCTATAAGATGGGAGATGGAGTAGAACTGGAGAAAGTAAAAAGGAAAAGGACTTAGGAGTGACGATGGAAGAAAACAATCAACCAGTAAGCCATATTGATAGAATTTTTAGAGAAACATATAATTTGCTAAGGAATATTGGAGTAGCATTTCACTACATGGACAAAGAAATGATGAAGAAATTGATAAGTACTATAATAAGACCCAGATTGGAATATGCAGGAGTAGTGTGGACCCCTCATAAAAAGAAACACATAAGGAAATTGGAGAGGCTACAAAAATGGCTACAAGAATGGTTCCAGAATTTGAAGGGATGACATATGAGGAGAGACTAAAGGCTATGGATCTACCAACCCTGGAACAAAGAAGGAGAGAGGAGACCTGATACAAGTTTATAAATTGATCAACGGAATGGACCAAGTGGATAATGAGAAACTGATCCTGAGAGAAGAATATGACATCCGAAGCACAAGATCGCATAGTAAAAAGCTGAGAAAAGGAAGATGTCTGAGAGATATTAAAAAATATAGTTTCCTGCAGAGATGTATTGAGACGTGGAACAGTTTAAATGAAGAAGTAGTGTCTGCAACGAGTGTGCATACTTTTAAAGTAAGATTGGATAGGTGTAGATATGGAGACAGGGCCACACAAGCATAAAGCCCAAGCCCTGTAAAACTACAACTAGGTAAATACACACACACACACACACACACACACACACACACACACACACACACACACACACACACACACACACACACACACACACACACACACACACACACATTACCAATGACCTATCGCCAGAGAGACATATAAACAAAATAATTGGAGAAGTATTGAACTTATTGAGGAACATAAGAGTGGCGTTCAGATATTTAGATGAAGAAATGATGAAGAAAATAATTACTGCAATGATAAGACCAAGGCTTGAATATGCAACAATACAGTGGGCTCGAACTTAAAGAAACACATAAGGAAACTAGAGAAAGTACAGAGGGCTGCAACAAAAATGGTGCCTGACTTAAGAGATTTGACTTATGAAGACAGACTGAACAGAATGCAACTTCCGACCCTGGAAAACAGAAGAGAAAGGGGAGACCTGATAGCAATATACAGAGTGATGATTGGCATGGAAAAATGGATAGGGAAGATCTGTGTATGTGGAATGAAAGAATGTCGAGAGGGCATGGGAAAAACTAAAATGGCCACTTATAGGAGAGATGTGAAAAAATATAGCTTCCCTCATAGAAGGGTGGAAGCATGGAATAGTTTAGACGTGGAAGTGGTCAACGCAAGGAATATTCATGATTTTAAGAAAAAGCTGGACATTAGTAGATATGGAGACGGGACAGTACGAGCATAGCTCTTTTCCCGTATGTTACAATTAGGTAAATACAATTAGGTAAATACACAAACACACACTTTCTCACCAATTTCAATAAAAATAAAATAGAACAAAGTTTCCTGAAACTTGTGTGGATGACACTTTGCACAAGACAGACCTGAAGTGAACACATGGCTGGTCTGTAACAAGGCCATGTGGCACCAATCACTACACTAACAAACATCCCAGGTTGAGGAGAGACTGACCTGGCTGTGCTGTGTGGCGGTGCTTCCCACCTACAAGTTGATGGCTTTGATTTGGTTGAAAGCGATGGACAGGGCATTCAGGGAGGTCCGGGCCGAGGTGAGCTGGAAGGCTGCGTAGCGCTCCACACACTCCCTCATCTCCTGCACACGCTGCCGTTGAAAGTGCTTGATCTGGAAGCAGTGGTGTTGTGTGAGCTGGTCAATGGTTTGGTTTGGGAGCTTTTTTTGATGGTCATTTCTTTTGTATGCTTTTTGTTTTATGTAGAAAGGAAAGTTGGTCAAAGGGAACATAAAACAAAACAATAGGCCCACTTAGTTGCCAGTCCTCTTGCAGGTCTAAGAGAGTTAGCCAAAAAAGGGAATTAATGCCTTGAAACCTCCCTTTTAAATGAAGTCAAATAAGAGGGGCATTGGCCAAGTACAACAAAAAGAGGAGAATAAAGGCCAACTGCGAGTGTCATTCCCAAAGGAAGGGTCAACAATACATTTTTAAATAAACTGGCAAAGCAGAAACTATTATGAGTAAATTGAAGCCAAATTTCCTGTAATGATGCAGTGGAACCATGCACATCACAAGAAAATAACAATAATAATAATATTTCACTGAAAAGAGAGAGAGAGAGAGAGAGAGAGAGAGAGAGAGAGAGAGAGAGAGAGAGAGAGAGAGAGAGAGAGAGAGAGAGAGAGAGTACTAGATAGTATTTACTTTAGTATTTACTTTATATCTTTTTGGTGTACAAGAAGAGAGCAGCACACAACACCAGAGCAGCACCAGGCAACAAAGGGTCTGTGCTGGTAATGTAGTGAAGATTACCTTTAAGAATAAAGATTGGGAAGCATTTTGTGTTTTATGAATAAAGCAAATGATGAGTTTGATCCTTGACTCATTAGCTTCATCAACCTTGACTGGCCACAGCAAGCAGCCTACACTTCCTGCACTCACCTCCTGCCGTGCTGTGTCGCTGCACTCCTCAAAGGCTACCTCTGCCTCCTTTTTAGCTTTCTCAGCCTGAAATAAGGCAAAACAAGGGTATTTCAGCACATCACAAAAGTCTCCACTCAAGCTGTGTGTGCTACATATCATATACATATACACAGACACTTTTATCTATCAACTCAACATAACCTTCCAGACAATTATCCCCTCTTCTTCAATGACACTCGACTGTCTCCCTCTTCCACACTGAATATCCTCAGTCTGTCCTTTACTCATAATCTTAACTGGAAACTTCATGTCTCATTTCTTACTAAAACAGTTTCTATGAAGTTAGGCATTCTTATGTGTCTCTGCCAATTTTTCTCACCCCTCAACTGCTAACTCTGTACAACGGCCTTATCCATCCTTGCATGGAGTACACTTTGCATGCATCGAGGGGTTTACACTCACACAATTTTATTAGATAAGGTAGAATCAAAAGCTTTTCATCTTATGAACTCCTCTCTTCTGACTGACTGTCCTCAGGCTCTTTCTCACTGCCAGAATGTTGCATCTCTTGCTACCTTCTACTGCTATTTTCATGCTGACTGCTTTACTGACCTTACTAACTGCATGCCCCTCATCCTCCTGCGGCCTCGCTACACAAGACTTTATCTTCTCACCTTTACGCTGTCCAACCCTCTAATGAAAGAGTTAACCAGTACTCTCAATCATTCATACCTTTCTCTGGTAAACTCTGGAACTCCCTGCCTGCTTCTGGATTTACAACTTCCTATGAGTTGATTTCATTTAAGAGGGATATTTTAAGGCATTTATCTCTTTCTTTTGGCTAACTCTCTTGGACCTGCAAGGGGACTGCCAACTAAGTTTTTTTTTTTTTTTTTTTTTTTTTTAATGTTGCTCTTGGCCAGCTTTCCCCTCTTACATAAAAAAATATGTATAGGTGGAGTACAAGTGAACAGGCAGTTACAGACACACTTTTCTTGCTCTCTTCACTTTTCTTTTTTCTTTTGGGCTCTCCTCTCCCCTTCAAGTGTTCATCATTCTACACAAGGGTCAGGCAAGCCAGCAGCTGAAACCCCCTACACATCCACCAATGCTAGTGAGATGAGGCAAAGGGAGGTGAGGTGAGATGAGATGACATGAGCTGAAGTGAGGTGAGGTCAGGTCAAGTCAGGCCAGGTGAGGTGAGACAAGTTGAGTTGAGGTGAAGTGCAGTGAGACAAGGTGGGGTGAGATGAGGTGAGGTGAAGTGAGGTGATGAGAGACGTTGAGGTGAGGTGAGGGTGAGGTGAAGAGAGACAAGTTGAGGTGAGGTGAGGTGAGACAGGTTGAGGTGAGGTGAAGTCAGGTGAGACAAGGTGGGTGAGGTGAGGTGAGGTGAGGTGAAGTGATGTAAGGTGAGATGAGATGAGATGAAATGAGGTGAGGTAAGAAAAGTTGATGTGATGTGAGTTGAGGTGAGATGAGATGAGATGAGATTATATGAAATGAGGTGAGGTGAGGTAAGAAAAGTGAGATGAGGTGAAGTGAAGTGAGTTAAGATGAGATGATATGAGGTGAGGTGATGTGGTGAGGTGGGACTAATTGAGGTGAGGTGATGTGAGACAAGTTGAGGTGAATCCTGGTGAACATTGCAGTCTCCCTCTCCTCTGCATAACATTTTGAGCAGTGGTGTGTGGTGTGTGCTCTTCCCTCACTTTGTCTCACTCTGCTACCAGTGATGCTGCTCTGCTTGCTGCTACTAACACAACAACCATCTGCCATACTGTTATCTCTACTAGTAGGCTACGATTACTACTGCCACTACCACCACTACTATAATATTGAGTTCACCTACTACTACTACTACTACTACTACTACTACTACTACCACCACCACTACTACTACTACTACAGCACAATACCAATATTACCACCACCACCACTACTACTACTACTACTACTACACCACAACTACTACCAATATCACGACCACCATCACCATCATTACTACTACTACTACTACTACTACCAATACCACGACCACCACCATCATTACTACTACTACTACTACTACTACTACTACTACTACTACTACTACTACTTCTACTACTACTACCACTAATACCACGACCACCACCACCACCATCATTACTACTATTACAACTACTACTACTACTAATAACAATAATATCACAACCACTACCACCACTATCACTGCAACAAATTACTCTGCTAAATTAGTAATGATTTCATGGCTGACGTGGGTGAACTAGTACGCAGTTAAAATACCGTTTCTGGAGTAGCAGTTACTTCCCCTCCCACCCCCTCAGATCCCTCTCCTTGTGTATCCCCTTCCCCTCTCTCTCTCTCTCTGTTCACACAATGTTATGGCGCACACTCCAGTTCCGGATAGCCACAGTTACCTTTCGACTTATGCCTTGACCTTCAAAATGTTTCATCTGATTCTATAGCTTGTATTCTTAACCTCTTCAATACTGGGACACATTTTTACCTTGCGATTTGTGTACGATTAGACCATTTTACATACATTAGGAAGGGTCTCTGGAGGTCAGAAGATTAATGGTCACAGTCTTCCCTATGTTAATCCCCATCATGAGTTTCTGAAGCTGTATAAAATCGCCAAATAGTCACCAGAATGAATATGAAAACTTATCATGGTACTGAAGGGGTTAAAACGCTTTGGCTTCTCACCACTATTTTCCAAGGCCACGAAGATGATTAATTGGGTTCCTCTAGTCTAGATGTTTTTACCTACTGATGATACAAAAAACATGTTAAAATATCACTAGAATCATGAAAGTACTCTTGGAAATCAAAATATTTTCCTCCGGGTAGCCTGTTAAAGTAGTGGAGGTGAGACACAGAAGCATTTACAAAACGACCTATAAAACACATCCGCTCCTCATCACTGGCCAGCGGTGACGATCATTGCACAGGCGGAAGGTCCAGGGAGAGGCAAAATGGTGATGTAGGTTATAGTAAGTCAAACAAAAACAATCTTCTTCAGTTTCTTTTAATGAATATTCTGGATCTGCTTAGTCATGAGCCATAATCCAGTTGCATACATCTCTCTCTCTCTCTCTCTCTCTCTCTCTCTCTCTCTCTCTCTCTAAGGTATTTTAATAATGCCACAAATTTCCATCAAGCCGTGGAAATACAGCAGAGGAAGCTTTATTCTATGAGCCACACACACACACACACACACACACACACACACACACACACACTAATGCCCCCCCAAAATGCGACGCCAAACGACGAATTCCCACGAAAACTATACGAAAATCAAATAAATAAGTAAAACGTCGACGCATAAAATTCCGTAGTGACCCCTTGACATGATGAACCAACAAACCACCGTGAAGAACATGAAGCGTGACAACATCCACTACACTGAGTATAGTAATGCGGGACAGAACTCGCATTCCCTTTCTTTCCCCACCACCACCTCCACCATCCCACCACCATCGCCGCTAACACAGCTTGGCAGAGTATAGAACAATAAGATGCAGTTTACACGAGACACTTCTTTCCTGTATAATGCAGTGCTTTCCTCATCCCTTCATCAAGCATGGCCACCAGCCCACACCTTCACTTTCAGGAGTCACGGAGCAGGATCAACAATGAAGACGTGAGAGGTGGTGTCCCCCGTTAGTCTTTGCGTCGGACGGTAAGGCGTAGGGAGAAGAGACCTGAGTGACACGGCACAGCAGACGACCTGCCTGTCGCGGCGCCGGCCTGTAGCTGTACTCACAACAATCGCTTTTTATTCTCTTTAAGTTTAACATTAAACACTGATTTCTTTGTGGCTTATTGTCTTTCTTGGACATCTTTCATTGACCAGATGACTATTACATAAGAACAAATACTTCTTAATTAAGGAACTCGCTCTACCACAACACCTGGCAGGCCTCTCTATCTGTGCCGCCTGTTCCCCCTCCCCCCGGTCCTCACAGGCTACTTGTGGCTGACCAAAGATGAGCAGCGCGTCCAGTCCAGGGCAGGGCACAAACCCTTCCCTCCTTCCACTACCTTCGCAACTCTTTCTGCGGTGATGACGTAGTGGAACAGTTATAGGAGGGCGTTGGGGTGAGGGGAGAGGAGTATCGCGTGGCATGGACGGATCTTCAGATCTTCACCCCATTCTGCTAATAGGAAAGGGGCCACTTCATCGTTTGTCCGTGCCCCAGAGGCAGGTGGGTGTTGTCCGACGGCTGCTGTCCTGTGGGAGTGTGTGGACTGCGGGGATTGCATGCTGGGCAGGGAAGAGGGCGGGCCTAACGGAGCATTGCCACCTCATTCACGGCTTGCCTCGCACTTCGCCGTGAGCCTCGGCCACAGTAAAGTGCGAGGCAGCCATGAATTATTGGTCAGCCCCGCGGCCCGCGGCGTCCCGTCAGATGAGTCGCTCCTCCTCACTGGTCCAGTACACAGGCCTCTGCTGGTGCTGCTGCTTGCTGGTGGGAGGTGACGGCGGAAACTGACCAGGGGAAGGTGGCCGTCCACGTCCCGCCTGCGAGGAAGGTGTGTCAACCTGACTCAGGTGTCCCGGCTTGGGAGGTCTGGGCGGAGCAGGCGGCGGAGAAAACCTCGGGGGCGTGGTGGGCGGAGAGGGCGGCGAGTGGTCACACTCCCGTCGCGTGCCAGAGTCCTGACAGAAATCTTCAGGCAAGTCAATGGAGTCAGGGGTGTTGGCGCGGGAGGCAGACAGGCGCGTGTCATTGGTGAGGAGGGAGGCGCGTTCCAGCGTGGAGGCCAGCGGCTCGCTGCCCAGATACTGACCGTGCTGCCGCAGCATGCTGTCAAACTCCAGGAACACCTCGTTCTGCACGTTGTCACGGCTGAATGACACCTGACTTTGAGATCGCCTTAATTCGCGAGACTCTTCACTCTCCAGCTCCTGTGAGGACAGACCGCCAAGACCGTCAGAGTCCTGCGGGTGCTTCAGTTCCTCGGGGTGACGTTGGTGGTGGGAGTGGCTGTTCTGGCGTGCCTGGTACTGCTTCAGGTCACGGCTGATATGTTCCCCCAACTCCTGTGAAGTCATGCTGGAGTGGTTATACCGCCGACCATCCACAACATCGTCCAGCTCCCTGGAGTCGCTGAAATAGCGGCTGGGCTCCCGCGATTCACCGTCATAGTGGGTGGTGCCGTCATCCAGCTCGGAGTCTGTCGGATACTCACTGGCGCGGCTTGTCAGTCTGTCGTCCAACTCTTCACTATCTAAGGAGGACATATAACGTGCGCCATGTCTGTTAGTGGTGCGAGAAGGCCGGTCGCCGTCTCGGGACTGCCCTGTGTATCGCCGCTCTCGAGTTGATCGGGAAGGAGAGTCAACCTCTGCCGCAGTCTCAGCGTGGTGCATGTGGTGGTCGCTGGAGTGGCGGCGGGAAGACGAGGCAAGGGAACTACCTCTGGTTTGCTGGTGCTGCCGCTGGGATCGGTAGTGTGGGTCGAGCGCCGCAGCCTGGTTTAGCTCGTCCTCTGAGGTGCGGTACTCGCTGTGTAGCCAGGAGGTGCGGGGCTCCTCCTCCTCCTCCTCACGGCTGCCGATCGCCTCGTCGTCTCGTCTTTCCTGGCGGGGTGAGTTGGAGGGGGACGAGTGGGAGCTGATGGATAGCAGGTCTCTGGTGCTGCTTGAGTGGCCACCTTTCTTCTCTCGCTTGTGGTCATGCACGGCGGGCAGCGCCATATTACCACGTAACTTGCCTGAGCCGATGTGTTCATTGCGTCCCGTGAACCAGGAGCCCAGCTTGTGACCAGACTCCTCCGCGGCCGTCAGCTGGCTCACGTGCCTCGAGATGTTCTCCACAGAATCTTGTTCGGTGAGACGAGTCCTTGTCTTGATCTGGCGGGAGCCACACGTTTTCTTGAAGCGCACGATGACGATGACTCCCGTGATGGAGAGCAGCGCCAGGCCGCAGCACGCGCCGATCAGCACGTACGCCATGAACTTGGCGTCGGTCTTTTCCGGGTCCTCGAGCACCTCTTCCCTCAGGGTGATACGCACTCCATTTTGGTCCACGCTAATTCTATCATCGTCTGAGCTGAGGTCTGGCGCCAGGTCTGGGGCACCATCTGGCGCTAGCGGTACAGCTGTGTCGAACAGGCTCGTCAAATTAAGGCTGTCTCTCTCCTCTGGTTGCCTCGGAGTGGCATCGAACAAGTCAGGTGTCAGCGGGATGAGCTGCAGATTCTTCCATAAGTGCGACACAGAGGCGTCGTGCTCCCTGTGTTCACCCTTGGGGAGCACTGGTGGGGAATCATCCTCCACCCTCTCGTGCCCCTGCCCTTCAAGAGGCTCCAACCTCGATCCGAAGACTCCAGGAGGTAAAACGGCATTGTCTTCTACCGTGAAATGATGGGGGCGATGTGTTGCCTGCTTGGAAGTCACATCCACGTCCTCGTCCTCCTCAGGCGGAGCAGAAGACGGCCGGTAATTCTCCAATAAGAAAGTAACTTGGCTGCTGTCTTGCTTGGTTGCTGCTGGAGTTGAAAAGTTAGGCTTGACAACGCCCAAGAGGTCATCAAGACTAGGGTAGTCAGGTGTAGTCGAAGGGAGAAGCTCCTCGCTGTAGCGAATGCCTCTGTCTGTTACGGGAGGCGGCGTGGTCCTGGCGGTTGGCAGGTGTGCGGGGTTGCGAGGCTGCTGTTTCGCGGCATGGAATGTGGCACTGGCTTCGTGGATAAAGGGACGATGTTCCCCGTGAGCAGAGTCATCTGAGGGAGGCTCCTGCTTTGTATTGGCCATACTGTCGTCGTGGTAGTATTCGTCGTAGTCTAAGTTATAGTAACTATCAAGGTAATCAGGAAAAACGTCTGAGTAGTAGTCAGAGTGTGAAGAGTGAAGGTGGTGCCCCTCGGAATCTATAACCTCGGTCCTGGCGTGATAGTCTTCGTTCCTGTCACTCATGTAGAGTGTCGGGAGGGAGTCAGTGCCAGGTTCCTCCACGTCACGTGCAAAGCTGTCCATGTCCAGTAGAGTGAAGGCGTGAGAGTGGTCATGATTCTCTTCGTCCACTGCCCCTTCACGCGGTGGCGGCGGCGGCAATGAGGGCGGTCGTGACAGTGATAGCAGCGGCGGTAGTGGTGGTGGTGGCGGGGGGGTAAGGTAGGGGGATAGGGATGCTGGGGCAGAGATGTGGTGGGGGCGCCGGAAAGAATGTTGCAGGGCGGACAGCGTGGACACGTGAGGCGGAGTCATCTTGGTGACGATGGGTGGCGGGCCGGTGGGCTGCCGGAGGAAGAAGTGAAGGCCGGCGTCCTCTCGTCGAGACGGCTGGATGGGTGAACGGGGCGGCGGGGATGGCAATGAGTTGGGCAGTGTGGGTCGCCGAGATGGAAGGAAGCTTGGCAGACGCGGCGGGATGTCCTGTAGCTTTGGCTGGGCAGGAGGGCGCGGCCTGGCAGGTTTGGTGAGGAAAGGCAGGTTGGGCAGCATGTCAGCGAGGGGCATTTCCAAGGTGGGGGCGCCACTGCCCCTTGGAGGCACAATTTTGGGAAGCTTTGCCTGCCCCAGGATGTGAGAAGGCGGGATGAGGATGGAGCCAGGAGGAAGAGCCTCTAGAGCTTCTGGAGGAGGCATTTCAAGCCCAAGAGTTAACTTATCGAAGGGCAGCGGCGGGTGGCTGGCCTGGTTGGCGGGTCTGGGGGGGGTGCCGCTCCCGCCATTATTACGATGGTTCTTACTATCATGGGAGAGACTAG
>NC_059272.1:97500-102500 GCF_017591435.1 Portunus trituberculatus | reverse complement strand
TATTATTATTATTATTATTGTTGTTCTTGTTGTTATTACCATTGTTGTTGTTATTATCATTATTTACTATTACTGTTATTTTTATTGTTATTGTATTTATTATCATTACGACTACTATTACTACTACTACTACTACTACTACTACTACTACTACTAATGATACTATTACTACCGCCACTGCTACCACTTCTAATATTGCTATTACTATTATTACTGCTACTGTGGCAGTTGTTCATACTAGTAGTAGTAGTAGTAGTAGTAGTAGTAGTAGTAGTAGTAGCAGTAGCAGTAGCAGCAGCAGTAGCAGTAGCAGTAGCAGTAGCAGTAGCAGCAGTAGCAGCAGTAGCAGCAGTAGCAACAGTAGTAGCAGTAGCAACAGTGTTAGCAGTAGCAGTAGTAGTAATAGCAGTAGTAGTAATAGCAGTAGTAGTAGCAAATAACAAATGTAATCTTTCCTCACGGACAGTTTCGTTGGCTTCCTCTGTTTCCTCTCCAATACAAGATGATCTTTCAGGTGATTGAGAGAGCAGAAGTGACGAGAACTGCCTCTGTACAGTACACCTGGTCTGGGTGCCTCCACCTAACACCCTGCCATCACTTCCTCTCACTCACACTAACTATTAACTCTTTCAAAACTGGAACACATATTTACCTTGAGATTTCTGTACGATTAAACCATTTTATTGCCATTATGAAGTGTCAATGGAGGTCAGAAGATTAATGGCCACAGTCTTCACTATTTTGATCTCCCTACATAAGTTTCTAAAGCTGTAAAAATATCCCCAAACAGTAATCACAATGAAAATGGAAACGCGCCATGGTACTGAAGGTGTTAAGTGCATGGACGCGTGTATGAACAGTGATCAGCAGTGGATGTTTCCGTTTCTTTACTTTACATACGAGACACACAGACAAACACGTCCATGCTGAGAGTCACGCACACACAAAAACACACAGGTATAATAGTTACGAGCATTTATGAGGAGAATTAAACAGGCAGACGGCTGAGAAGACAGACAGATAGACAGATGGGTTGTCAAATACACGAGGACTCGGAATAACCAAATCGTGTAAGTAAGCTAAGCCAAAGATAAAGAAACAAATATGAGAAATATAGACAGATAAAAGATATTCAGGCAGATAAATAGATACCCTGATGGATAGATAGACAGATAGATAGATAGATAGACAAATAGATATATAGATAGACAGATAGATAGATACATAGAGATAGACATAGACATAGAAGATAGATAGACAAACAGATAGATAGATCGACAGACTGACTGAGACAGATAAATAGATAAATAGGCAGACAGATAGAAAGATAGACAAATAGATAGACAAACAGATAGACAGATTTATCGATAAATACATAGACATAAATAGTTAGATAAATAGATAGATAAATACATAGATAAAAAGATAAATAGATAGATAGATAGACAGACAGTCCAAAAGCAACATAAACAAACAGGCAGAGCTAAGAGACAATGTGAGATGACGTGCAGCAGATACAATCGGGCGAGATAAATAAGACATCTTTTATAACTAGTACAAGGATGAACAGAATCAGAGGAAAAGTGTGTTGATGGAAAGGAAAGGGAAGAAGAGGGGCGCAATAACACTGGCCAGTCCCCACAATCATAAACAACACTGCGCTGCGACTTACTCCCATTTCCAGAGGCACCGTTAAAAGGTCTTGGTGGTGATAGAGGTGGTGGTGGCGGCAGCGGTGTAATTCTCCTCCTCCTCCTCCTCCTCCTCCTCCTCCAACAGGGTTACGCTCGCGATAAATCTCAGTGTGAGTGCTCTGTGTGTGTGTGTGTGTGTGTGTGTGTGTGTGTGTGTGTGTGTGTGTGCTATTTCATTGACCGTATTCGGAAATATTTCTGTTCCACTCCTTCACTTACGTTCATAATGGTCTAGTTCAAGTTGTACTGGTTCCTTGGGTTTTTTTTTATTTTTTATTATTATCATTATTATTTTTCTTTTACAGTTCAAGTGACTGATTAGCAAGATTTTTACACTGGTGAAAGGAGAAACAGTCTTGACAACTCAGCTCGTGGTCAGAGAGCAAAGCGTTTCTGAATGCTGGTGCACGTTCAATCACCCCCCTCTCTCTCTCTCTCTCTCTCTCTCTCTGCCCGATCTTTACAATGCTCACGCTCTGCTCAGCCTCCACCACGCCGGGTCGCCCTATGTAAAAGTCCTCTGGGTGGTTACGTCCTTCATCACCACACTCTTATCCTGTGGTCAAGGTGTACGTCCTCCTCCCCCCAAACACACACACACACACACACACACACACACACACACACACACACACACACACACACACACACAATGACCCAGACTGTCTTTACTTCAGTCAGGCATGAACATTTAACGGCACACAATTACGAGCAATTACCCACCATTAACAGAGAGAGAGAGAGAGAGAGAGAGAGAGAGAGAGAGAGAGAGAGAGAGAGAGAGAGAGAGAGAGAGAGAGAGAGGGTAGGGGATAGTATTTGGCTACAATGAAATTCTCTCTCTCTCTCTCTCTCTCTCTCTCTTAGAAGCTTATTAACTGGAGTATAAACCTGTAAATTAATATACTTACTACACACACACACACACACACACACACACACACACACACACACACACACACACACCGCGTAGTGTAATGGTTAGCACGCTCGATTCACAATCGAGAGGGCCGGGTTCGAGTCCCGGGAAGCGGCTCTTAATGTGTGGGGTGTGTTCACCGAGCAGTAAATAGGTACGGGATGTAACTCGAGGTGTTGTAGCCTCGCTTTCCTGGTGTGTGTTGTGTGTGATGTGGTCTCAGTCCTACCCGAAGATCGGTCTATGAGCTCTCAGCTCGCTCCATAATGGGGAAGACTGGCTGGGTGAGCAGCAGAAAACCGAGGTGAATTACACACACACACACACACACACACACACACACACACACACACACCGGCCACAATAGTTTAGTCACGTTCTGCCGTCTGAATTTAGGAGCTTTTCATTTTGCTTTACTGATTTAATTTGTTTCCTTTATTCTTTACCGTCACTTTATCATGCATTCGTTCCTAATCACCACCACCACCACCACCACCACCACCACCATCACTACAACTATCACCATCACCACCACCACCACCATTACCATTATCACCACCACTTCCTCGTTTAATTACAATAAAAGGTACTGATTCTCTCTCTCTCTCTCTCTCTCTCTCTCTCTCTCTCTCTCTCTCTGAATAATCTTTGTTACCTCAGAAAACAACATAACGGAGAGAGAGAGAGAGAGAGCGAGAGCGAGAGAGAGAGAGAGAGACGAAGGATGCTGGGAACAGATGGTGTGTGTGTGTGTGTGTGTGTGTGTGTGTGTGTGTTTGCGTGCGTCAACAAGAGTATTAAAGAAAAGAGAGAGAAAAAAACTGGTGAATAAGGAAAGCATTTAGGAGACTGAATAGAAGAAAAAATAAATAAATCATACATAATAAAAAAAGATACCAAGAGGAATGTGGACAAAATGGAAAACCAATAAGTAAACATATTCAGTAAACCACAACATTAATTATCCTCAACCATCAAACAGTATACGCTCTCTCTCTCTCTCTCTCTCTCTCTCTCTCTCTCTCTTGGTAGACCCTCTTCGTTACGTGGTCACCTTGAGAATACACGGTAACGGTGAGAGAGAGAGAGAGAGAGAGAGAGAGAGAGAGAGAGAGAGAGAGAGAGAGGGGGGGGGAGGGGACCAATACAAAATCACGTTCTTCTGTACACACAACATTACCGAGTGGCAATGAACACAAACATGCAGTGGTCGCTGAAAGGTTCATTCCACCAAACACACACTCAAAGGCTACACAAATAATGAGTTTCCAGGTTCGCGAGACTCTTTCCCTTTGTTATAACGTCGAAATCTTGCTATGCTGCTTTTTGTATGTACGATGTAGGCTTTTCACGAGAACTTACGGGCTAATGAAGGTATTTTGGGACGATTTAAGATAGAAGGTAATCTAAAAATATCTCCTTTACCCCTACAGTACTGGGAGACATTTTTACTATGAGTTTTGGATACGATTAGATAATTTTATTCACATTAGGAAGGATCTATGGAGGTCAGAAGATTAATGGCCACAGTCATCACTATTTTAATCGTCACATAAGTTTCTGAAGGTGTATAAAAACACCAAATAGTATACAAGAATTAATTTGGAAATACAATATGGTATTGAAGGGGTTTAGCCAGTAAATTCCCGTGAAAAATCCGCACTGTATAAAATAAATTATCTGCAAGGACATTTTTCGAATCCCCGACTTTTTAAATCGGTGGAGGTGCGGGGCGGTGCAGGGTTCCTATTCTCAAACACTTCTGCGCTTCACCTCCACTATTTCAAAAGGTTATATTTGAATTTACATGAGTTTTTAAGGTGGTTTTATGGTTCTAAAGGCAGAGTGATACGATTTCTACATTATTAACAGTAGAAACACTCTTGAAAATCTGCTAGTCATCTCTGTGGCCTTGGAAAATAGTCGTGGTGAGACAGCAAAGCGATTCAGAGGTGTTTTACAGTATGAGTAAGTAAAGTCCAATTACTATAGTGACTCTTGCCCACCAAACCACACAATCAGATTCTTAGTTACTCAGCTGGTGGGAACTTGAAGGAGGAGGAGGAGGAGGAGGATATCTTGTAACTGAGACCACTGCCTGCCTCACTGGTTTCCCTCTTTCCTTCTTTTCCTTCAGTCTCTTCCGTCAAAAATGGTGGCACTCCTTTTCCCTTCCCTTCTCATTCAATTTCCCTTCACCACTGCACGCTCGCATCCCTCACTGTGTGTGTGTGTGTGTGTGTGTGTGTGTGTGTGTGTGTGTGTTTGCCATAGATCGGTCTTTACACACACACGCGAAGAGAGAAGATAAGGATGTGCTGAAATATATCACTGCTTTCTAAATAGAACAACGGTTTACTCATTGAAATGCATTACCAGAACAAGTG
>NC_059272.1:52500-95000 GCF_017591435.1 Portunus trituberculatus | reverse complement strand
CAAATCTCAAGGCAGAAATGTTTCCCAGTACTGAAGATGTTAAAATAGTGGAGACAGTAGCCATTAATCTTCTGACCTCCATAGATCCTTCCTAATGTCAAAGGTCTTATACACAAATCTCAAGGTAAAAATGTGTCCCAGCACTTAAGGGATTAAAATAGTGAAGACTGTGGCCATTAATTTTCTGACCTCCACAGACTCTTCATAATGTCAATAAAATGGTCATATCATACACAAATCTCAAGGTAGAAATGCATGTCTCTTTTCCTTTCCTTTTCTCCAAGTAACTTCTTTTTCTCCTTTTTCTACTTCTCTTCCTTCTTCTGCCTTTGAGATTCGCTTTTCTTCTGTTATTTGTCTTTGTCTTCCTCTCCTCCTCCTTTCCTTTCCTCAGCTTCAATACCCTATTGTAAACTTCCTTTTTTTCTTTCTATCTATCATCTATATATTCTTTTTCTTCTCTCACCCTTCCCCAAATATGCCTCCATATCAAGTATACTCATCACCATTCTCCCATTTCTTATTCCCTTTCTTTCTATATGTTCTTTCTTGTTTTGTTTTTTTGCACATTTTTTTCTTCTTTAGTAATTTAAATTCATACTTCTTCCCAAATCTGCTTCCTTCTTTCTCCCTCTTGCCTTCCTTCTTTCCTAACACAGCATTCATTCTCTCTTTCCTTCTCTCTTTCCTAACACAGCATTCATTCCCCCTTTCCTTCTTTTCTTTCCTAACACAGCATTCATTCCCTCTATCCTTCTCTTTTCCTAACACAGCATTCATTCCCTCTTTCCTAACACAGTATTGAATCTCTCTTCCCTTCTCTCTTGTCTTCCTTTCTTTCCTAACACACCATTATTTCTCTCTCCTTCTAACTGCACATCTATCTCTAACCTTCACTCCTGCTCACTGTTCATTCTGTCTACTTTCCTTCCACTGTTATCAAACGCATGCTGGTCAAATCTCATCACCAGATCCTCCCTCACTTTCTTTCCCTTCTATATTTTTCTCCTTTGCTTCTTAGTTTTATTTTTGTTCAGTAAATCAACAACAGCTACTCAAGTTTTCTTCACAATTCCTTACAGGTTTGTAATGCGATACACAAGAATAGCCAAATCTCATCTTTTCTACATTCCACAAGTAAAATCAAATGACCTTTGTATATAGTAATCTTTTCTTTAAGTAAACTGGCCCATAGCAACATAAAAAAGAAAAAGAAAAAAAGAAAAAGGTCCACTTAGTTGCCAGTTCCCTTGCAGGTACAAGAGAGAGAGTTAGCTAAAGTGAAGGGATAAATGTCTTGATACCTCCCTCTTAAATAGCCCAAACACACCAGTGCTCTGCTGCATGACAGGACACACTGGTACCCTGCTGCATGACAGGACACAAGTGGGAGAGTTTCGTCTCAACAAAGCCACAGCATTCTGGGGCTCATGCAACATTACAATAACACACTCCTGGGTACTCACCGCCTCCTTGCGGTTGGGCTTGGCCTTGTCCAGCGCACGGTTGCATGACTGATAATCCACCATAAGGCAAGTACGGTCCAGCAGCATGTTGTTCTCAGCCTGCAGGTACCGACTCCACAGGCCAACCGTCGACCCAAGCTCCATGTCCTCCTGGTTCCCCTTCGCCTCCGTCTCATTCTGGAGAGAGAAACAGAGACAAAGATGAGAGAGAGAGAGAGAGAGAGAGAGAGAGAGAGAGAGAGAGAGAGAGAGAGAGAGAGAGAGAGAGAGAGAGAGAGAGAGAGAGAGAGAGAGAGAGAGAGAGAGAGATAATATATGAACTCATTACACATACAGCACATTGCAGTACAACATCAAACATGTAAACAGTGATTGATGTTTAACACAAAATTGATAAACCATTTAAAAACTTCAAGAATGATGAAGAAAAGAGGAAGAGAGGCCAAACACAGCAGGGATTGAGTGACATACTTACTACATGGAATATTACCTACAGGTATAATTTCCCATTAGTATATATTTGTCTTTTTTTCACATGTTGACTTGCAATAACTGAGTTATTGTCACATTGTACAAACTTAGAACTACATAGAACAACTCATTCTGTGAAGACAGGATCACATTTGTCCAGTGTTGCCCACCTCAGCTGCTTGCTCCTTGTTACACTCAACATCACAACACACTAAACACAGCAGGTAAACTCTCTACTTTTCAACACCTTAAAAGCCTAATTCCTCCATCTATCAACTAAACACAACCTTCCACATACCTGTTCTCTCCTCTTCAATGACACACAGCTGCCTTCTCTCTCCACCAAACATCCTCACAAAGTAATTATCTTTATCAATAATCTACACTGTAAACTTCACATCTCATCCTTCACTAAAACAGCTTCTGTGACATTAGGCATTCTGAACAGCTTTGTCACTGCCCTCCCCTGTCCCTACCTGCTGCTGACTTACACAAGGGCTTTATTCACCCTTGAAAGGAATGTTCTTTACACAGAAGAGAGTTTGACATACAGCTCTCTTAAACAGGTTGGAACCAGAGGCATCTCATCTCACCTTTCAATTTTCTCTTCTCCTTATTCTGTCCACCTCTCTAATCCAATCAATATTCACACTCTTTCATTGCTTTTACAGATAAACTCTGTAACTCCCTACTTACTTTTGTATTCCCTCCTGCCTAAGACTTGAATTCCTTAAAGAGGAAGCTTTCAAGACACTGGGAATTAAAATAATGCTTGGTATATAAGCAATTACTTTTCTAGAAGCAATACATAATAAGTTTAAATGGACAGGTAACAGAAGAGATAAGAGAGGTTGAAATTACCTATCCATGTCTTTAGAGAGAGAGAGAGAGAGAGAGAGAGAGAGAGAGAGAGAGAGAGAGAGAGAGAGAGAGAGAGAGAGAGAGAGAGAGAGAGAGAGAGAGAGAGAGAGAGAGAGAGAGAGAGAGAGAGAGAGAGAGAGAGAGAGAGAGAGAGAGAGAGAGAGAGAGAGAGAGAGAGAGAGAGAGAGAGAGAGATTGGCCCAAGTGTAATTTCTGTGGCAAAGGAAAAGGGAGAATTGATTGCCCTTGAAGTGATCAACTCTTCAAACATTCTACAATAGACACAGAAGTGAGAAGGGAAGGAGAGAGGCAGTGGAGTTGTTAACGCACCTTGAGCTTGTCCATGCAGTCCAGGAAGATGGCGTTGATATTGTTGTACTGCCTGTTGTACACCTGGTCATTGGGACAGGTGCTCACCTTCAGGGCTGTCACCATCTGCTCCAGCTGGTGGCTTATTCCTGAGTAAAGAAAATGCAGATTGCCAGAAATTGCAGAGATCAAGACAAAGTGTGTGAATGGATCAACAGATGGAAAATGAAAGTGCAAAAAAGCTAACAGATGTACTAATAAATATAGGATGGGGAATTAAACACTAACTTAAGGCAACAGGAAAAAAACATTTGGGAGTCATATTTTCAGAGGAACTATATTTCCAGAAAAATAAATGAATAAGATAACAGGCAAAAGTCTCAATCTACTATGGAATACAAGAGTTACCTTTGCTTGTCTATATGGAAAAAATTACGAGAAAAATAATTACTACAATGGCAGACCCAAGATTAGACTAGAATACACAGCAGTAATACTTGCATGGTCACAACATTAAAAAAAAAAAAAAAAAGGCACATAAGAAAGTTGGAAGGTGTAGAGAGAGTAGCCAACAAGATGATATCAGAACTGCAAGAGCTGCCATGTTAAGAGGGACTCGTGAGAATGCAATTCCCAAGCTTAGAAGGGAGACAAGGGAGGGGATATGATTGCACTTTACTGATTACAAAGTGGAATGGAAAAACTAGATAGGGGAGATCTACTTGTCTTAAAGGAGAGAGAAACAAGAAGACATGGAGGAAAGCTAAAAACAACCACCAACGGAAGGGACATAGGAAGCTTGGCCTCCTTTATAGAAGCATTGAGGTATAGACTGACTGGAGGTAGAGGTATGTATGCCAGAAATATTCATGACTTTAATCCCTTCAGTACCATGACACGTCTTCATATTTATTCAGGTTACTATAAGATGATTTTATACAGCTTTGGAATCTCATGTGGGGGATTAAAATATTGAAGATTTAAGACCATTAACCTTTTGACCTCCATAGAAGAACCTTGCAACTGCATATAAAATTTTCTAATCACACCTAAAACTCATGGTAAAAATGCATCCCAGTATTGAAGGGATTAAGGAAAAGTTGGATAAAAATAGTTATGGAGACAGGACAGTACAAAGTTAGCTCCTCTCCCATGTCACAAGCACATAACTACACACACTTACTGAGTTGAGCACAGGTAATCTTGTTGAAGGCCTCACTGGTGTGTGCAATGGCTGGCTGGTACTTGGTCACCCAGTCACGCTCCTTTTGAAAGAATTCCTCACTGTCCGGGTAAGATGACTTCCTGGCGTCCAGTGTGTCCGATAACTTACTCATCAGACCTTTTTTAACCTGGACAGGTGGCCACAAAATTCCTGGTGTTAGTTTCCAACATAATGAAAAAAGAATTGTTATTGACTTAGAAGTCTTTTCTGAGAGAGAGAGAGAGAGAGAGAGAGAGAGAGAGAGAGAGAGAGAGAGAGAGAGAGAGAGAGAGAGAGAGAGAGAGAGAGAGAGAGAGAGTCTTTATAATTTACATTTTCAGTGCATTATGCTACTATAAGAGGCATAATAAAACATATAAGAAATGTCCTGTTGTGCTCAAAAGTACTGCATATTATTGTCTAAAGTCTAGTGTTTTCCTATCTGTAATGAACAAATTTGCTTATTGGCATTAATAAGGACCAGATGAAAGAGAAAATATGAGCTTGAAGGCTGGCATGAATGGAAGACCTCCCAGTGCACACTCTGGACTCTCCATGAATATGGCAACTTCAAGAGGTTAAGACTTGTACATACTGTGTTTGTGAATGAAGGAATGATAAAAGAATGTAATAAGCTTGTGTACTGTAAGATCCACACTGAAATCTGCAACAGGTCACAAATCCACATCTAAAAACATGTTACTAAACTTGAAACTTACTAAAAACAACAAAAGTGAATAGCATGTCTTGGAGATTTAATATGTAAAGATGAGGAGGATGAAAAAGAATGGAGTATGATTATAGTGTATAAGAAAGTCATGATACATAAACAATACAGTGTACAGAAGACAACAAAGGTGGAAGATGTGATGGGGATGAATGGGAATGCAGTTCTGTAAATAGTACAGCAACAAATCAGTGGAAGAAAGTGGTGCGTGTGCAAACAAAAACTTGAAAAGGTGGAACATTACGAGCTCAAGTTAAGTCTGTCAAAATGCAATGAGTTAACAACATGTGCACACCCACACACACACACACACTGTGTAATGTAGTGGTTAGCACACTCAGCTCACAGCCAAGAAGGCCCTGATTGGAGTCCAAGGTGTGACAAGGCAAATGGGCACGGTTCTTAATGTGTAGCGTCTGTTCACCAAGCAGCAAGTAGGACGGGATGTACCTCGAGGGGTTGTGGTCTCACTGTCCCAGTGTGTGGAGTGTGGTGTGGTCTCAGTCCTAGTGCATGAGCTCTGAGCTCGCTTCGTAGGGTAAAGGCTGGCTTGGTGACCAGCAGATGACTGGTGAATTACACACACACACACACACACACACACACACACACACACACACACACACTGAGCTCGTTCCGTAATGGGGAAGACTGGCTAGGTGACCAGCAAGCGACCGAGGTGAATTACATACAAACCTTGGTCCTAGGTGGAGGAGTCTTCTCATTCAAGAAGTCATGTAGCTTCTCATTTTTGCCTAATACAGGATGTGACAGTAGTAGTTCAAGGTACCTGCCAACCAACAAATCACCATAACCCACATTAATAACATCATTTAAGTGACATACATGACATACATGTAAATATATATATATATATATATATATATATATATATATATATATATATATATATATATATATATATATATATATATATATATATATATATATATATATATATATATATATATATATATATATATAGTATATGGAAAGTAGTACCTCTGATCTCTGAGATGAATATAGTCTATAAAACCAGTTTATTTATTTACATTCCCTTTTGTTATGCTTTATTATGTTTTTATACCAAATTTGTTATTATCAACACATTTTCCTTACCTTGAATCATTAATGAAAAAAATTATGGTGTTCTTTTGTGAGGCTGGAACAGATTATTGGCATTGCAATTGACTTCAATGTGAAAAACTGGTTTGAGATATGAGATATGTCATGAAAAAAATCAAACTCCTAGCTTAAGGTACCAATATATATATATATATATATATATATATATATATATATATATATATATATATATATATATATATATATATATATATATATATATATATATATATATATATATATATATATATATATATATATATATATATATATATATATATATATATATATAAAGGTCCAGTAAAATGATAATGGTAAGCTTAGCTTGTATAAAGACTGCACAGTCACATCAGTCATTATGAAGTATGTAGTATATAAGTATGGTGTTACTTGAAAAACAATAATGGTTGTGTCACACATAAAGGAACCATTCTTCCCTCTTACTTTTGTAACTGCTGGCAGTCTTTGTGGAACTCATCAGCAATGAGAGTCTTGGATCCTTTCCCCATTAATCTCTTGGACTGTATTTCTGCATTGTATGGATCTGAAAAACACCAACACATTAACACACATAACTTGCTCTATTTGACGCTACATAACACCTTTTCTTCATGAAATATGGACCAAATATGAAGAAATATGAGCAAATGTGAGGCATCTCATAGATTTAACTTTCATATTTCCTTCACCTGTACACTTAAAGATTTACGCCATCGCACTACAGGCAAGAATGCTGCATAGTACGTGTCACATCATTTGACCACAATATGGTGTAAGCAAATGCAGAAAGTGAAAACATGGCCATATTTTGAAGAGTCACCAAGTGTGTTGTTGACATCTGAGCAGCTATAGGCTACATTCCTTGTCTTGCCTCCCTCACAGGGATTTCTCAACTTATGTGTGTTTAGAATATGTGATTTTGGAACAGCACGAGTCAAAAAATCTAGTAACTTTTTAATATGACACAGATTATTTAGAATAACAAATTGTCGAGAAAATCAAGTTGTGTGGCCGGTTTAGTTCCATGGTGTGGACACCAGCCTGGGACCGTATTCTACAAACTGCCGTCATAACTAGTGACGCAGTCATAGCGAGACAAAATGACATATGTTAGACACAAGTCCATTTACAACAGGCTCTAACCTTGTGACATGGTGATAAGTGGTGAGACAGGGCAAACCTGTTATACCATCACCAATTACTGTCTTAACTCTCGTCAACACTGAGGGAGCATGGCTGTATATACCATAACACAATCCCCAACAGTTTTTATCATTAATTTAATGATAAATATCACTGGTATTGATAATTAAATAATGTCCTTCTTTGATGCAATAATGTATTATTATCAGTAACTGCCAGGAGCAATATGGTCAGTTTTCCCTAAACCCAAACAAACCTTGCCCCGCGTGGCCTGCAGGTGTTGGGCTGTCAAGCATAATCTGTTTACTATGTTTCTTTTGCTTGGATACACTGTCTAACTATTCCCAAAAGTAGTAATATCATGTTAAAATAATTTTGATCAAAGAAAATTATGTCAAGAACTGATTTCTTTCTATATATCTCAAGCTGACAAATTTTGAGTCTTAAGAGGGTCAGTGGGGTGACAGTCAGGAATCCTGTGAAAGCTGACAATAACACTACAGAATACGCCAAGAGCAAGTGTCACCAGGTGTTCTTCACGTGTACCACCAACACAATGTATCCATCCCTTCAACTTAATGTCAGCTGAATGCAATCCTCCATACTTGGTATGTACTGCACAGTCTGCTCCACTAATCACTTTCACTTTATGCCATTTTTACATTCCACAATCCCTTTAGGAATGTATCCCTCGTATAATTTGAGAAATCCTTGTATACCTCTTTCACTACTGCAATCATGTACAATATATTTACTACTCCAATTGATTGCTCTTTTATTCAGATGTACTGCTGACTTGTTATAAACATTGCATACTTGAAAAAAAAATAATTAAACAAAAAGATTGCTAAATATATTTTGGTGATAAGGTGCATCTTATATGCCACAACATATGGTAAATATATACTTGCATAAACAAAAATAACAACACACATGTGAACAAAATGTTGACAAGTGATGGTGGAGGCTGAATCAATGTGTGAAAGTGGACTGTGGCCAACACATGTTCCCTTAGCCTGGGAGAGCACTGGAAGGGACAACACTTCACAAACAAGTCAGGTTGTGATGAGTTTCTGAAGAATGTAATCCAATTGCAATACATTAAGTTTTACACACTGGGAAAATAAGCCTCCTAAAAGCACACATCAGTAAATTAGTGTAAAAATGTACCTTTATTAAAATGTGTGTACCCAGTGATGTCAGAATACTAAATCCTATGTACCAATCACAATAACTTGCTATAAGAATACACAACCTACTGTTTGTAAAGAAAAGGAGCTGCCACCTGAACACTGACCAATGGCTGAGCGTTGAGGAATGGGAGGGATGATGAGGCCCCGGGATGCCTGGCCGGTGCTCACACAGTGGTCCAGGTACTCAAAGTCCTCAAATTCCCGCTCCAGCACATGAGACATAAGGCCATCCTGTGGGACACAACAATGCTCATCTCCACACACCAACCTACCATTTTACTGAACATGGATAACATAAAGCTTGTTAATAATTCATCATGCTCATAAGTTTGGTGAACTTCCAACATGGTATGACAATGAACTTTTGTCTCAAAATAACACAGGTGGACGATCCAATTCAGAAGTCTGATTATCTGATTACTCAAACTTGCATTTCTTAATCAGATAATTGAATCGGACTAACTCCACCAAATGAATCGGATAATTGCAATGAGACTGCCGAAACTTGAAGTGATTTGCGATCAATCCAGGCTGACGTAATCTTTGTTTTTTCGCAAAGACAGTTTCATAATAAATTTTTCTATATTTTTCTCAAGTAAATATTTTTTCATTTTATTAAATTTTATTTACACTTTCATATTTTCTCTATAATACAATGCATAAAATATCATGATTAATTATTGATTAAAATAAAATGTTTATTTTTTCTTAAAAGCTTGGCTTCTCTTGGTATTATTTAGAAATGGCACACTGTATTCATGAAAAAAAAAAGTTCTTTTTAAAAACATTGAATTGGTTTTAACAATACTGAATCACTTTTTAAAACTTAATTGAATTGGATAATTAGATAACTGCTAATCAGACTTAGAATTTTGGCATCCAAATCAGATAACCAAATTGGACTTGAGAAGCTGGCAAATCAGTAATTGTTAATCCGACTTTAATTTTCTTTAATGGGGCCCACTTCTGCAAAATAGGAAATGGCATTAAACAACATTCAGGATTGTGATATTCATTATCATCTTGGAAGTTCCCCAAAGTTTGAGCACATTTTTCTCTGACTACTGCACACAGTAATAAGAGTCTGTGTATAGTGGAACATAAAAACACAACATGAAAATATAGTGAAGAAGCTGACCAATGGCTTAAAAACACTTCATCAACTTGCATCCCATTACCATTACCATTAAATATATATATATATATATATATATATATATATATATATATATATATATATATATATATATATATATATATATATATATATATATATATATATATATATATATACACTATATGGATATTAGTGTAGTTATGTTTAAGTTGTATGTTTTGCAGTGAGTGTTGGTTTGTGGACTCATGTCTGATACAACGCTCACATTTTCAGTGTAAGCACTGTAGCTAAACCTTCATTAGTCCAAAGAGTTTTTCTTTTCCCTCACTAGAAGTGCATGAATTATACTGGAGAAATCCTGAGATCAAAGGTCACTCCATCATAACTATCAGCTTCCTCAACAATAACATGAAGGACTTTTCCTTGTAACCATTGCCTGCCTGAAGTCATACCTGTAAAACTTGTAACGTGAACTTCACTGAGTCTCCGTCCTTGTTCACATTGTCACTAAACTGGACTTTGAACTTTGGGATGAAGGGCTCCTCAGGCTCAGGGGAGGAGGCCCCTGAGGAAGCCCCAGACACCGACCCTTCTTCCAGCATCCTTAGTCTGCAACAACAACAGAGTCAACCCCCTTGTTACCAGCACACTAATAAAACAGTTTAATAATTAGCTACACAAATATTCAATTTTTATTTTTGTTAATTATTGAGTGATGATGCATGCCTGGTGTACACGTCAGAACATGGTGCTTTGTCTGGGCCATGGTGTGGGACTGCCTGCCTGCTGTGTGCTATGTAGAAACACAGATGATATACACCTTGTCAAAAAGAACACACACAAAAGACAAAAGGAAGATAGTACGACAGAAAGAAGAAAGGAAGTAGAAAATGATGGCCACAAAAAGAAAAGGAGGTTATTCATTGGTAAATGCTGAATCTTCAATATGAATCTATCTAAATGACCAGAACATGCTTGGGATGTCTCAGAAAGACATCCAGGAGATGCAGAGCAAGGCAAACCAGGTGAGGCTAGTGTCACTTCAGAGGTGGTGATTCATGGACTACTTGTACACCACTCCTAACAAATACTACACTAATCTTTTCTTTCTTTCTTTCTTTCTTTTTTTTTTAGTTAAACAAACAAACAAAAAAAAAAAATAGCAGGCTCTAGCAGTGGTGCCTAATATCCTCCTACAGGCATCTACTATCATCATCATTAATATATCAGTTTTCTCTGTGCCAAGTTAGTAAAGGCACATGCTGAAAATTGATGAATGCAGAAAAGCAACTATGGTTAACCTGGAGTCCAATATGAGACAAAAACAAAAATCCATAATTTGATGGAATAGTTCATTAAGACAAGAACAACATTAACCAAGACAAAGTACACATTGTGTGCAAAATTCAAGTAATACACACACAGTTCAGACAAAGTTATGTTGGGTAACTCCACGTGTTGCTCATAACAAACTTGTTGTTTTTGTAATTTTTATGTTCATTGTTTTCTTTTTACTTCAAGCATCAAAACAAAACCACAACAAGCTTCCTATGATAAGCAAGTTATACAGTAAATAGAGATACAGTCAACATTCATCAATGTTCATTCAATAAATGTGATCTCCCTAGGAACAGTCACACACCACCTCAGGGGGGCGGTGGCCTAGTGGTAAGTGTGGGGATCGGGCAGACATCCACACAGAGATTCGAATCTGAACACATGCAGCTTTGATACTTTGCCATTTGTCGAGTGGTTTAAAGTTACATACCTGTCACCTTGATACCCAGGTTCTATGTGGTTACACCAAAGATGTGCTTGGGTGGTGATATGGGCCGTAATATGGTTACCACTATAAATAAAATTGCCTGTGCCACTAATGGGTGTAAGCTGAACAGTGCTTTCCATACTCTTCAGGTAAACCTACAGGTGTTATAGTCCACAGTATAAAAAAATAAAATTAAATAAAAAAACAATAAATAAAAAATAAAAGCAGAACGAAGTCTGTCTATCAACGGCTGTGTGCAACAGACCTCTGACAAATTAATGACTCATAGCAAGGTGAAGCAGGGAGTTGACTAGCACAGTGGTGCTAATACTTCTGATTGGTGTTCCCCACTGGGTAGATAGCCATACCCATTCACTGTCATCAACACATTTTACTACTGGTATTAACATCACATACACTCAAGCCTTGATTCAACAGATTGAAAGTGGTGGTCATTGCTTGAAAAAGTCTGCTGCTTGAAAATACTTACATACGATAAATACTAAAATATATGCAATAAAATATTTGTTTAGTAACATAATCAAGTACTGCACATAAGTAATGTGATGTAATGAGTCAAACAATTGAAATAATGGTTATATTCACATGTTTATATTTTCTTGTTTGGAAGGCAAGTTAGCACAAAATAAGCACCAGAATCAAAGCAGCAACACACAAATGTGTGTTCCTCAAGACAAGCGGCAAGTGCAGACTGAAGTGAGATCAGTGTTAGCATGGTGACTGCACCATGTCAACATATATTAAGTTAGCCTTTATACCTAATTCCCTCCAAGTTCAGAACTTTTTTTTTTTCTTTATGAATGTATGAAATATGTAATAGTACATATAAATGATATTTCAAAACTTATTTTAGCAGGATTTTATACATCTATTGTTATTTTAAGGTTTTAGCATTTCTAAAGTCAGTGACACACTGGACAAATCTACCTGCTTGCTGGGTAGATTTGTCTGTTAAATACAAAATCCATTAAATCTGGTTCTGTTAAATTGAGGGCTAAGTCTGCTTTAATTCATGTAATATCTATACATGCTTCTTTTATTTCTTTCCTGGGGCATAATCAGCTTAGTGATGGGAAAATCAATACACAACATCTATATATGTACTGTAATTATAAGTGGGAATAGCTCTGTGGCCATATCCTCCTGAATTAGCCAAAGCTACACTGCTTACCACAAGTCATTGTCTTAACCACACCAAATTAAACTAAACCAAACATTTAATCCAATCAAAGAATTGGACTTCCCAAAATCTAACCAACTACAGTAGATCAATCTTTTGCCATGCTACAGTCTTGCCTATAGAAAAATTAAGGGCTTTCTAGAATTAATTCTAACAAAATACACTGGAACCTCAGTTCATGAACATTCCTGTTAACAAACAAATATGTACAGTAATTTATTAGTCTGGCGAAACTACTGTCAAATGCGAATTTCGCCAAGCACAAGTTCTTTATACTATATAAATTGCCTAAAAAATGCCTCAATCAGTCTTTGGTCATTGCCAAAGTCCCTCTTTTGACCCCTAAAATATCATCTTTCGAGCTGAAATAAAATCTTTTGCCTTTACATATTAAAACACATGTACAAAACAGACCAATAAACAATAAATAAAGCTAATAAGACATGATATCAAGGCTGTAACTCCAGTTTTTCCACCCATTTCCCTCGCCCATCTTCGTCCTTGCAGCCACCACCCTGTTGCGCTTGTAGAGACCATGTTGGCGGTAAATCGCCAGAATTCGTTCCCACGTTAGCAGAACAGAGGGTAGCACAAACAAAATGGCTGAAGGGGACTCTCACATTGCATTTTGATATGTTTAGAGAGAGGTCTGATGTCACCGGGGAGCCACGTGGTTCACCATGTGGCTGCCAGGGGACCGCCAAGTTTGAATTCAAATCGCCAAGCGTGCACTCAGTGGTCTGTGGCCACCCTACTGCCAAAAGTTAATTTCGCCAAGCTGAGATTCGCCAAGTGCTCTCATTATTTTTTAAATAATGAGAGGACTGGTTAACTAATGTATTAAGGGGGTATCATACTGGCCTATGGTACACAGAACGAGGAACATCCACTCTAGATAGCTGGAACTTTTCTGAAATTAGCGGAGCAAAGTTGGGATGGCTTCATATCCATTCTGGTTCTCCGTATGCTATCCCAATGAAAAAATAAACATAAGATATGAAATAAATCCCTATCATTCAAACTAAAAAAAACGTTCCTAGATTTTTCATATTGGAATATCAAATAATATTTCATCAATCTAGAAAGATGAAATATATGTTGCTACTTCATGTCGATAGTTTGGGCTCACGGCACCAATACCCGACTCCAAAAGTTGCCGTCGCACATCTCTCAGTTCTTCCTTAGTTTCCTGTTCTTTTTCTTCAATAAATGGAAGTGCAAGTGCAATTCCAGCATGAAGCACTGGTTGAGATATAAGTGGCATGGTTTTGTACTGGTTTGTTTTCATTAGGCTTAGTCTTGGTTGCTGGGTCGTTTGCCTACCATAGCAAGAACGCAGGCAGCTTGTGTGTGATAAGGTTCCTGGTTTCGCACCAAGAACCATAGCCCGTGTTCCGTGTATCATAGGCTAGTGTGATACCCCTTTAGAGAAGTGGACAGAATAGGGGTGAGAAAGAAAAGAAAATTTTGTGCAGCAACACTCCAGGAAGAGGGGAGGCATGCAGTTAGCAAGACTAGAAGAGTAGTTGGCATGAAAAAATCAGTAAATGAAACAGGCTGAAGACAGTCAGAGAAGAGAAGTTGATAAGACAAAAAGCTTTTAATTCCACCCTGTTTAGAAGACCTGTATGAGTTGAACCCACCATAAACGTGAAGCATATTCCATACATGAACAAATAAGGCCCCTGTACAGAGTTAGCAGTTGAGGGGGAGTTGAGAAAAACTGGAGATGACTCAGAACACCTAACTTAATAGAAGCTGTTTTATCTAAAAATGAGATGTAAATTTTCCAGCTAAGATTATAAGTAAAGGACAGACCGAGAATGTTAAGTATAAAATGATAGAAGCCATAGAAGGATAGTGTGGATATAAAAGATTTGTGCCAGACTCTACCAAAAGCTAATGATATGTTTATGGCAGCAGGAAAAGTTTCACCAGAATCTCTAGAAGAGGATGACCAAGACTCAGTAAGGATAGCCAGAGGATCACCAGCAGAGCAACCTTGACAGAAGCTATACTGATGATCAGATAGGAGATTGTGAAGTGACAGATGTTTGAGAATCTTCCTACTGAGGATAGATTAAAAACTTGGTCAATGTTTACAACTGGTCCTTGCCAGTAATGCATGACACAATTACATGTTGTGGTAGTATACTCACTGTACTCCACATTCATGAAGCTTTTTCCATCCACTCAGCTATCATGGACTCATACTGACACTTTTGAAAATAAACACTGTCAAAAACAGAGTTAGGTTAGGCTTAGATAAGGTTAGATTACGCTAGGGTAGTTTAGGTTAGATTACCTTAGTTTGCTTTGCTTTAGTTGGTTGGGAAGTCAAAATAGACCAAATTTTGTATTTTCTAAAAAGTCTGAGACAAATTATCATATTAAGCAAACAAAGAACTTGTTGCACATTTTTACCAAAAAAACTCTGAAAATTAAAGTAACAGGACAAAAGCTTGAGGGATTAGATGGGTCACCTAACGTGATGAGACTGCTTCACTTATTTTGAATAATGTCACATGAAAACAAAAAGAAGAAAATGAAGAGGTTTGCTTGATCGCCATTTCCGTAACACAATAATGTTGTTGGTGTTGTGCAAGAAGGTCAACCGTCAAAGTGTACATAACAAATCATGCAGCGACCGGCAGTGAAGACACACGCCCCGCGCCGCCCCCCTGCTCACGCCCACCTGAGTGTACTGCTGGTGGCGGCCAGGCAACGCTTCCGCCCTCCACGTAAACACACACCCATCCTTGGTTACAGGATATAGGTGGAAGCAATTAACGTTGACAAACTTTTCTAAGGTAGCAGAGTGGGTGACTTACGTGTATGGTGAGCACAGCGAGGGTTCATTGGTGTGAGGCGGCGGGCGCGGCAGTGGCGGCACGCCTCCCACGACAGATGCCAATGTATAAACAAACTGAGGCGTCAGCTGACTGATTGCGAACACTTTACGGTGTTACAATACCACCGTCTCTACACTTCTGTGTATTATGCTTATACTATAACATGCCAACCCATATTAAAAATCAGTCCCATACGAAAATTAAAGGCATACCTGTTTTCTGTTCACAAAGTGGTATAAGAATGACGCCTCTCGCTGTGACAGTGACAGATAAGATCACCAGTTGAGAGAACAATGGTAGCCTTGGTTTCCCTGGTGATTATTGGCCTCCTTATCAAATCACACGATCTTTGAGGTTACATCCATCCCAATTCATTTAGTATATAAGGTTGACATTGCTATTCTCATGCAAACTACCTTATATGTATGGCACTACCGACTCGACAACTAAAGTACGTAAATTTCATTTCCCGCTAACATTTTATTTTCTGTGGCAGTCATGTCATGCTGCCTCCCTAAATATGTTTCTTTTACTACTACTACTACTACTACTACTACTACTACTACTACTACTACTACTACTACTACTACTACTACTACTACTATAATAATAATAATAATAATAATAATAATAATAATAATAATAATAATAATAATTATTATTATTATTATTATTATAATAAAAATTATAATTATAATAATAATAATAATAATAATAATAATAATAATATATAAGATTTTGAAGTATCATGAGGAAGGAAATGATTACAGTAGTTACTATGTAGGCATGTAAGTACTGTATATACCATTCAACATTAGTGAAGGCGAATTTATAATTGAAGCCACTGTCCTACACTGTTGTAGCCTTGACTCATGGGGAGGCTGAAGATAAGTGAAAGAGGGAACACACTTGAATTGTTTGTTCTTATTTGACTAACATTAATCTGCACTGTACATAGGAACTCATTACAAATGTGATGAGTGAAGTAGCATCCTTTGGTCTGAGGCACAGTTAACTGGCTGCCTCGGGCCACTGGAAGCACTGACAGGTGTTAGAGTTGCTGGGCCTTCCACAAAGCCAGGTGTGCTCAATCAGCCAGTTGTGTTACTATTTCACTGAACACAAACATCTTCACACATCAAACACCTGAGGTTGGCCATCAAACACCAACCACAACACAACTGACTAGTTGGGTTGCTGTGAGTATCATCAGAGGAACCACAATTATAAAGAACACTTCACACTATAAAAATACATACTCTAGGTGAGAGAAAAACTAATTTCTCCTGTTCCTCTGGGAACAAGGAATCTATTAACTCAACTGCAGGAGTCAGGTCTGAAAACCCTCGACAGATTGTAGTAATTTTTACTAATAAAATACAATCCCCATAGTCACATTTGAGCAATACATTAATGCCCCTCACCACAAAATGTACACATACACATGCACATACATAAGTACACTCTTTCTCTCTCTCTCTCTCTCTGACACACACAAAATGGAAATTCATGAATGTACAATATATGCATATACAGTGGAACTTCAGTTCATGAACACTGCAGGGCATAAACAAATCGGTTGGTAAACCAAATTTCTTAAAAAATTTTGTCTTGGTCCACAAATGAAAATTTGGTCCAGAGTTGGTGCCTTTGGTGTGAGATGGCGTCTCACAGAGCGTCAGTTGTTCTTATGGCAACACATCATAAACAGTGTGTCTTGTGGTGCAGTTCTGCTTTTTTTTTTTTTTTTTTTTTACATTAAATTGGCACTTATTATGCATTCCAAGATATTGAAATGCTTTTTTTTTTTTTTTATGTAAGAGGGGAAAGCTGGACAAATTGCCAGTCTCCTTGTAGGTCCAAGAGAGTTAACCAAAAGAAAGGGATAGATATCTTGAAAGCTCTTCATACGAAGTTGGAAATACAGAAGCAGGCAGGGAGTTCCAGAGTTTATCACTGAAAAGTATAAATGATTGAGAGCACTGATAACTGTTCCATTAGAGAGTTGGACAGAGTAGGGATGAGAGGAAAATGAAAACCTTGAGGATGGGGAAAAAAAGGGTAGGGGAGGCATGCAGTTAGCAAGATCAGAAGAGCAGTTAGCATGAAAATAGCGGCAGAAGGTAGCAAGAGATGCAACATTGCAGTGGTGAGAAAGAGGTTGACAACAGTCAGTCAGAGGAGAGGCATTGACAGGTTGACAACAGTCAGTCAGAAGAGGGGGAGTTGGTAAGATGAAAAACTTTTGATTCCACCCAATCAAATAAAACTGTGAGTGGATCCCTTCTCATACATGCAAAGAGTACTCTATATATGGCAGATAAGTGCCTTGTACAGAGTTAGCAGTTTGAGGAGTGAGAAAAAACTGGCAGAGATGCCTCAGAATGCTTAACCTCATGGATGCTATTTTAGCAAGAGATGAGATGTGAAGTTTCCAGTTTAGATTATGAGTAAAGGACAAACCAAGGATATTCAGTGTAGAAGATGGGGACAGCTGAGTGTCACCGAAGAAGAGGTGATAGTTGTCTGGAAGGTTGTGTCGAGTTGATATATGGAGGAATTTAATTTCTAAGGCACTGAACACTACTACGTATCCTCTGCTCCAATCAGAAATCTTAGAAAGATCAGAAGTCAAGCATTCTGTGGTGTCCCTATGGGAACTGTTAACTTCCTGAAGGATTGGTTGTCTCTGAAAGGATGTGGAAAGATACAGGGTGGTATCATCAATGTAGGAATGGATAAGGCAAGAAGTTTGGTTAAGATCATTAATTAATAATAGAATGAGAGTGGATGACAGAACAAAACCCTGAGGAACACCACAGTTAATAGATTTAGGAGAAGAACAGTGGCCATCTGCCATGGCTGCAATAGAATGGTCGGAAAGAAAACTGGAGATAAAGTTGCAAAGAGAAGGATAGAAACCATAGGAGAGTAGTTTTGAGATCAAAGCTTTTGTGCCAGACTCTATTAAAAGCTTTTATGTTTAAGACAACAGTAAAAGTTTCACCAAAATCTCTAGAGGAGGATGACCAAGACTCAGTAAGGAAAGCCAGATCACCAGCAGAGCGACCTTGACGGGAGTCATACTGGCGATAAGATAGAAGATTGTGAAGTGACAGATGTTTAAGAATCTTCTTATTGAGGATATATTGAAAGATTTTAGACAAGCAAGAGATTAAAGCTATAGGACAGTAGTTTGAATGGTCACCCTTTTTAGGAACAAGCTGAGTGTAGGTAAATTTCCAGCAAAAAGGAAAAGTAGAAGTCGATAAGCATACTTGAAAAAGTTTGACCAGGCAAGGTGCCAGCATGGAGGCACAGTTTTAGAGGATGATAGGAGGGACCCTATCAGGTCCATAAGCCTTCCGAGAGTTTAAGCCAGAGAGGGCATCAAAAATATTATTACGAAGAACTTTAATTGTAGGTATGAAATAGTCAGTGGGAGGAGAGGGAAGGACTAGTCCAGAATCATCCAAGGTGGAGTTGTTAGCAAAGGTTTGACAGAAGAGTTCAGCTTCAGAGACAGATGTGATGGCATTGGTGCCATCAGGATGAAATAAAGGAGGGAAAGATGAAGAACAGATTACTCTAGTTTACTGTAATTTGTATGGGGAAAATGGTTTTGGTTCATGAACATTTCAAATCATAAATGGCCCTCAGGAATTAATTAAGTTCATCAATCGAGGTTCCACTGTAAATATATATATATATATATATATATATATATATATATATATATATATATATATATATATATATATATATATATATATATATTACACACACACACACACAGATTCTTGTATCACTTCCAAGAACAAAGAAAAGATAAATATACACGAAGATCTGAGAATAATAAGAGAAGAGAGGATGATTGCATACAGTAATATGGTACAATTTCCTTTTACATGAACAGAACAATAGTGGTTAAGCCTTACATATTACAGCAAAACTACAGTAGACCTTAGTTACAGTTAACTGTTGAGGGCAAGACAACTGACGGTAAAGGCCAAGATTATAAAAACTCAGTGGTTGGATTCTCCCGTCATACATCAACCTTCATTTGGTTCATGAGTGGAAAGTTTGAGACATTCCTGCTATGGAAGAAAGATATCACAGATGATGAGACATAAACATGTTGGCAGATTACTATTGGTGTTTGAAATAAGACTTGCCTGCTGAAATACACCAGAGAAACTCATCAAAAAGTCATTTCTTCTACATTGATATATATTCCTGCATATTTTCAATATTTATAAAAACAGTATGATAACATTTAGTCGTTATCAACCGTATGTTATAACTTTCATACTAAGCCATTATAAAAAAAAATGAGCATTTTGAATGGAAGCATTGTTTTAAGTCATCAGTATAGTTTGATAATCTGAGCTCACTGATCAAAAGGATTATCTTTTCATTCAGCATAACCAGCTTACTTAAATAAGAAAAAAAAAAAGGCAACAAAAAAAATTTCTAAACTCAGGTCAGTGTAATCACCATCTGGCAACTCTACTCATCTCCCTTCCCCTTCCAGTTCACCATTAAACAATACTTTTGTGGAGTCAACACTCTTACTGTTGCTTACTTTCATGGCTCAGTCCACCTATCCATATGTTTCAGTTAGCAATACCACTGAACACTAAACACTGCACCAGAGGTTGCAGTGCTAATATTCTTGTCATTTTTTTTTTTTTTCTCCTTTTTCAATTAAGTGTGTTTCCAATGTTTTTGTCTTTATAAAACCGTTAATCACTGAAATTGCACCACAATCACCAATTTAAACTATGTATTTTGAGTTAAGGGAGTACATATTTTTTTTTTTTTTGGGGGGGGAACAATTTTTTAACTTGCCGAAACAAGAATTTTTATGTGTTTTCAATAATGCAAGTTTTGTGATCCTCAAGTTTAGCACTGTATTTAAGGAACCAAGCAAGCACAAAACTCTAGAGTGGGGTGTATACATCTTCCGCTTCAACTGCTGCTGTGTGGCTGAGGCAGAGGCAGTGTTTGGGTATGTGGGTGAGTGCGGTGAGTGCTCACCACCACCACCACCATTATTCCTCCTTACCTCCTACCTTTAATCACTCACACTCTCCCAGTGCTGTTGACACTGATTCAATGTTCCACCTCCACTTTGTTCAATAAATCAGGTAAATAGTCAGTAAGCCATGTTATGTTCAGTAAATGGAAAATTCAGTATAATAGGATTTGATATAACAAGGGTTAACTGTATGACCATACATCTAAGTCACCACACATATGCACACACTTCTCTATATAAAATACATATATAGTACAACAGTAAACATTTTTTTAGTAAAACCTCAACATAACAAACTAACAGTGGAAAGATAAGTTGATTATATTCAAAATTCCACTTTATCTCATGGTTATTATAGCAGGTTTCAAGAAATTAAATTAAAAAATAAATAAAAATCACTAAATAACTTTTCTTCTTCTATTATGAAGTTAGCATTGGCTTCACCACCAGCACCACTGGTCCATCCTAGCACCTCGAGAGGCCTTTGGCACTATACCATACTCACAACACTGCACTGAGAAAAGACTGACACAGATGGAGATCCTAGAAGTTGCACACCGATTGGGGAATGGTAGTGATGGTGTGATATACTCTCTCAGTTATATACTTTTGCTTCTAACATCAATGACATTTTATTTTGTCTAGTATGTGGAATGTGTTCTATAGAACACTAGTCTATCTAATATCTATCTATACACGAGGCCAGCAACCCAACAAGGGGTGGCTCAGACAAGACATTCTTAGCCCTATTGGTCCCCAGTGGAGAGGAACTGTCTTATGCTCCACCAAATAACATCAAAGAAGTCCAACCACTTGTACTTGTAGTAGTCATTAGATATGTGCTTTGAATTAAACTGCATCAATTAAAAACAAGTGAACTGTTAATACTATTACATTTGGAAACACCTCTACTCTCCCCAGCCACCCCTACTACCACTGTCAGTTTCCCCAGCCACCCCTACCACCACTGTCAGTCTCTCCATCCCCTCCTACCACTACTGTCAGTCTCTGTGGACTATTCAGCAACTAGTTTACCTGATGAGCACTGCAGCAATTCCTAATAACCAGAGCCACTCAGTTCCATGGTGGACTGTCCTATACACTCCTATATTTAAAGCAACAAAAAAATGTTTCTAATTGATAACAAATATTAGAGACTTGAGACTTACAGCTACATTTAGTGGAATTGCCTGCTTTTAATGACCTAAGATTTGTTAAATAGTAAATTTGTTCTAAGGACTTGGGAGTTTGTTCAATCTGATATTCACCACATCATTATTCATTATGCTGATGTTTTACTATATCATAAAACTCTTCAATCCAATGGGTTTTTTTTGCATAAAAGAATAAATTATTTCTAATTATGACCCAAAGAAATTCTTGACTTTGAAATAAATGTACATTAATTTCTATTAATATGCCTATTCACTACGTTTCATCTTACTCTTTCGGGTAAAATAAGACAAAGAGAACATGACAAGAGCAAGGGTGATGAGTCCCAAGAGTGTCCTGGGTGTGAACACGTCATCCATGGACTGCACGTCTGACAGCACCTCTCCCGCCTGCACACACAAGAAGTTGTACGGTAACAAGCCTGGAACCACAACACTTGTGTCACTAAGGTAAAACTTATTCTTCTAAAACAAGATCTATTTCTGCATAATTCAATGATCACCTACAGTCCTACGAAGAGCTCTCAGATGACCTCAGCAACAATTATGAGGAACATGATCAAACCTCTATTTTTACCACTGAGCACCAAACAGGAGCAGGAAACTCTACCTGTACATTTATTGTCACAAGTTTTGTAAACATCAATTATCAATGAAAAGTTGCAATACTGACATTATATTTGCTGACTTTGCCAAGCTTGTCATAGATTGTTTTACCCTATCAAGTTTTAAAAGAATGTTATAGTTTTGGAATGGCTGCTTAATTTAACTGCTTAAACCAAAGTTTTCTGTTTTATGACCTAAGGCAGAAATACATATTTTCAAGAGAAATAATGGTGACAAGGTAACACATTATCACAGCCTGTCAATCATTCTGCACCAAACAGGACAAATGGCTGAATTTCCTTGCATGAACACACTACATTATGGTAAGGCCTGCACACTTCAAAATTCATCTACATTACAGAAAGTTGCTCAAAAAATTTCAATTGACCTAGAAACAGGTTGAACTATACAATTTTGATTAAAACAGAGAGGGTTTACTCTATGTTTGCACCTATCAATTTATTTCTTTAATCATCATCTTGTCTATTCTATTCATCTATTAATTTCTTCAATAATATTTTCATTTTCATATATATTCAATTAATTTCTTTTTTTTTTTTTTTTTTTTTTTTTTTTTTTGTTTGCCACAGTCACTGATGAATCAGCACTCACCAAATAACACTGAGAGGAAGAACATGGGCAGCGGCACACCAACGTAGGGAGCAATCACATTGAGGAGCCAGTTGGGCGTCATGGGAAACACTCGCAGGCTCACCAAGAACAGAAACAGTTGATGCTCATTCTCATGCACCTGCGACGTGATAGAAACACAAACTCAGTGTGTTATAATACAAGACAAAACAGATTGCTGCAACTCTAGCAGTTTGACTAGTAAGTTATTGCAGTGATGCCAGCAGCAGCAGCAGCAGCAGCAGCAGACAGCCACCACATTCTATCCAATAGTTGTAAATAAAGCACACCAAAGGTTGTGTAACATGTGAAACATTTCCTCTCATGCCCCAACAAGTTGTATCAAACCTGGAAGAATGTGGTGTTGGTGTGATTAATTACTGTGAAAGTGGTAACAGCAGCTAATCACAACAGACACAAAGCACAGTGAAAGCACCAACTTTTAGAGCTCTGTGGTTGGGAAGTGGGAGGTTTGTGTGTGTGTGTGTTTGAGTGAACATAAACAGACTCAGGGGTCCTCATGGCAGTGAAGAGAGGCCCAACTATAGTCAGTTATAGTGCTTCAGTCTACCCTTCACTTTGTCACTTGTTAGTAACCTCAAATCCTAATATAGAGACTGCACTGCTACCTTGGGTTGTGAGTGCTTCTCATTACAACTCATTCAAGATATATGTAAAAAATATTTCTAACTAACCAGTGTGTCCTCGAAAGGGAACCAGCCATGCATAAAGTTCATATTTACCAGACAGGCCCCATGCTGCCCAAGACCTTGCTAAGGCTGCTCACTTCTAAGGATGATGCTCATAACAAGAGGAAGGACATCATTACCATGAAAACTAAAGACATCATATAAAAAGAAAGACTGTGACATACATCTTGTCACTACTTTAATAATCTTCATTATTTATTTTATTTAACTGATTTGTCTTTTATACAATCTTACATTGTTATTTGTTCTGAAAAATTACTTTCTGCCTGCATAAAGTAAAACATCAATTGCTTTTCATATCAATAATTTTGATATGTGGGACACTGATACTATTCCCATTATTCTCTATGGGAAATTCTGTTTGGGGTAACAAGTGGCAAGCCTACCACTGTATCTGAGACAATGTATTACTAGGATCACTGATGTAGTCTTGCCTTTAACTCAACACTGTTATAAGCAGGGAAGTTTAATAAAATGAAGTAGAAAGTCTCCAAAATTCATTGCTATTAATAAAAAAAATTCAAAGCACTGAACTGACACAAGTAGTCAATTCTAGGACACCTCAGCAAACAACACTGAATGCCAACGACACGAGAATGGTGAATACAAACAAGAGGGTGTGCAGCAGTATTATCATAGTCACCATCAACACCACCACCACCACAAAGAGAACAGTGTGAACAAAATCCACCTCAATATGTGTACCTGGCAGATCTGAACCTGAACTTCTCAAACACCCAAGCCACAACACCACCAAGGCAATACAACATTCTTTTTCATAAGTGCAAATTACCTTCTCCTGAAGCCACTTGATTTTTGCTGGAAACTTGGCCTGGACAATATCGGCTCCAACAAGGCGGGACAGCAGAAAACAATTTGAGGCTCCTACAGCAGTTAACAAACAGCAGAGAAGAAAACCCAGAGGCCAGCAACCCAGCAGGGCTCCACCTAAAAGATTCTGTAATGGAGAAATGATCACTTCATTTACATGCATATCAGGCTGACATTTGTTTAAAGGCTGGATAGCCAAGACTAAATATTTCCTTACACTTACATGCATACCCTGTCCTCTCAGTCTAGGGAAATGATTCACCTGTTTATTTATCAATATCTGATATTTGCTCCTAAGGCAAAGAGTTGAAGAAATGCTTTTAAATGTGTATGCATACAGGTATATGTATGAAAGTATCTGTGTATGACTTGTCTTGACTGTCCCATTCAGTGGAGAACATTGGCTTAATATATAGTTATTGATGGATCCCCACCATCATCAGCACACATCACTGTAGGAAAAAATACTTTTGCAAATTATCACAAGGAGTCAAGTCAAATATCACACCAAGTTGCTTTAAGATATCTTGGCAAAAAGTACACAATATAAAAGAAGCTCCATCCAAACTGTATCTGTTCCTGCCAAGCTTACAGTGGTGTCCTCATGGCTGTGAGGAGAGAACCTACATGACCAATGAACTTTCATTAAAGCCGGCTGTAATCTCTATGAACATTTCCCTTTGTGTCTCACAACACAAGGGGGCAGTCACAGCCTGTCCTCTAAAGACAACTCTCTTCCTTCACACAAAACCACATGCACTGGCTACATATACATTCTTCACGCAAAATTACAAAAAAAAAAAAAAGACTCCTTTTATCATCCTGGGAGTCCCTTTGCTACTATTAACTATGTATTCAGCTTGTTTAGAGACCGGCACCTCAGTGGACGATTTTTTTATCACAATTTTTGTTGCCCTTGGCCAGATTTTCCTCTTACATAAAAGAAAAAATAAAGGCAAGATAAACAAACTGTTGCTTCACAATACAAGATAAGTATCTATCTCAGATGAAATTGAAGGATCAGTATGAAAATAACTACACTGTTCACCTCTCTAATACAGGAGTTAACCAGTACTCTCAATCATTCATACCTTTCTGTGGTAAACTCTGGAACTCCCTATCTGCTTCTGTACCTCCATCTTCCTATGACTTGAACTCATTTAAGAAGGTTTCAAGACATTTATCCCTTTCTTTAGGCTAACTCTCTTGAACTTGCACAGGGACTGACAACTAAGTGGGCCTTTTTATTTATTTTTTGGTGTCCTTGGTCAGTTTTCCCTTCTTACATAAAAAAAATCCTATGAGCTTACAGAAGCACCCCTCTCCTCTCACATCTACTATCTCCAGTAATTAGGCCATTAATATTTGGTTTTCCTATACTTTCCCTGCAATCTTTCATCTTACAATGATAAGAATTATTTATGATAACTTTTTTTAAGCTGATAATTGAACACCATGGATATATTCACCACTACCCATTTATTCACTATACAGATTGATAGAGACGATGCAATGGCATTTCAGGGATAGCATCAATATAACAACCGTCTTTGGAACATAACCCAACCATAAAAATCTCTCTCTCTCTCTCTCTCTCTCTCTCTCTCTCTCTCTCTCTCTCTCTCTCTCTCTCTCTCTCTCTCTCTCTCTCTCTCTCTCTCTCTCTCTCTCTCTCTCTCTCTCTCTCTCTCTCTCTCTATATATATATATATATATATATATATATATATATATATATATATATATATATATATATAAACTATAAAGTTTCCAAGAGAGAAAATTCCTGGTAAATGCAGATGGTGTTAAAATTGGTAATTGAAGTTTCTAATACCAATAGAGTGCATTATTATATCAAAACAGGAGAAAGTCATATGACAATCATGACACATACCAAGAGTGCTGATCCTGGAATGGCAAAGGTCTGCTTGTATATGTAGGCTGAAGAGAAGAGCAACAAGACATAGTACCAGTGGTCCTCCTTGTAAGTGGCTGATGTCTCTACAAGCTCACGGAGGTCTTTGAGAGACGTAGGAAAATGAATATCCTGGAAGAAGGTGCTTTCTTACATATCACATATGGCAAAATCACTGCAGGTTTGATTTGCGAGTGCTACAATAATCCAAATATTGGAGCTGTCAGACCAGTTCCCAAATTACTCAGCTATATAGCTAAACATAAATTTATGCCACAAAGATTAATTCAAATAGTATGAGTATGAGGATGAGGATGACTTGTGGTAAAAAAGGGAAATGTGCTACAGAAACAATAATGATTAGAATTTCAGGTCAACATCTTTTCACTAATACAATCAGAGAAGTATCACATGATGAAACTATATGAGAAATGAAAAGGAAATAAAAATCTTCAGGTGAAATAGAACAACTACAAATATGACCCACAAGGCAAAAAAAAGAAAAAGAAACACTTCATCAAACACTGGCTCAAGTCACGAGCCATGGCCAACGATATACTGCCAAGGACATTCAAGTGAACAACAATGAGTATTGAATGCTATACTGTACAAATAAATATGAATATAAATAGGAAAAAAAAACATGAAAATAGTTTAGAAATTAGATTAAAACAACAATTAAAGTACCACACCGAATAAATATTTTGAAAAAGGAAGATCAAAATAAGTAGTGAAAAATGCTTAGAGAGAAAGACTACTGGAGTCATACTTATTAACTGATGAAAAAATATATATATTTATCAACACAAGAGCATAGAGGAATAAAGCCATACAATTCTGAGCATCTTCAGAAAATGGCTTCATACATACCTATTATGAAAAATCATTTACCATTATCATTATTTTTGTAGTGGAGAGAGAGAGAGAGAGAGAGAGAGAGAGAGAGAGAGAGAGAGAGAGAGAGAGAGAGAGAGAGAGAGAGAGAGAGAGAGAGAGAGAGAGAGAGAGAGAGAGAGAGAGAGAGAGAGAGAGAGAGAGAGAGAGAGAGAGAGAGAGCTGCCTCTGAGCCAGGCATCTCCCCATCCCCACCCAGCCCGAATACAGCACTAGGAGCCGTTTTCTGTTGTCTCGAGTGAAGAGTTAATACCACCATGCTTTGCACGTAAATACAAAGTTGCAAAAGTTTTAGAGGCTCATATCTCATGCAAGGCAGACATCTTTTTTTACATAAGAGGGAAAGCTGGCTCAGGGTAACAAAAAATAAGAAAAAAAAAGGCCCACTTAATTGCCAGTCCCCTTGCAGTCAGAAAGTCAGCCAAAAAAAGGGATAAATGTCTTATCTCTTAAAAGAAGTCAAGTCATAGGAAGAAAGGAGTACAGAAGCAGGCAGGGAGTTCCAGAGTTTGCCATATAAAGGTATGAATGATTGAGAGTACTGGTCAACTCTTGCATTAGAGAGTTAGACAGATAAGAAAGCCTTGCGCAGCAAAGCCTGAGACATGACCTCACAAGTGTAGCTTAGTTCTTATGGAATACAACTTGCTAAATGCATGCACACACACACACACACACACACACACACACACACACACACACACACACACACACACACACACACACACACACACACACACACACACACACACACACACACGGCCCGGTAGCTCAGTGGTTAGAGCGCTGGCTTCACAAGCCAGATGACCAGGGTTCGATTCCCCGGCCGGGTGGAGATATTTGGGTGTGTCTCCTTTCACGTGTAGCCCCTGTTTACCTAGCAATGAGTAGTACGGGATGTAAATCGAGGAGTTGTGACCTTGTTGTCCCAGTGTGTGGTGTGTGCCTGGTATCAGACCTATCCCAAGATCGGAAATAATGAGCTCTGAGCTCGTTCCGTAGGGTAACGTCTGGCTGTCTCGTCAGAGACTGCAGCAGATCAAACAGTGAATTACACACACACACACACACACACACACACACACACACACACACACACACACACACACACACACACACACAGGGCAAAGGAGAAGGCAAAGGAGAAAAGGGATGGAGCATGGAAAAGGTGGAGGAGAAATAGAAATGCAGTAAACAAGGTAAACTTCAAGATAGCAAGAAATGAATATGTTAAAGTGAGGAAGGAAGAGAAGATCTATGAAAAGGACATAGTTGAAAAATGCAAGGAGCAACCAAAATTGTTCTACAGATTCATAAAAAGAAAAATAAGACAAAAAGAAACAATAGAAAGGTTAAAAGGAGAAAATGGGATGGTGGAAGACCCAAAAAGTATGGCAGAACTGTTAAATAATAAGTTCCAGGAGATCTTTACTAAGGAATCCAAATTTGAAAGACCACAGGGTAATAGAGAGACCATCTATATGGAAGAGATTAAAGTAACCAAGCTTGAAATAAAAGAATTAATGAAGGAACTTGATGAAGAAAAGGCAATGGGACCAGATTGAAGTCTCAGGCAGAATACTGAAAGAATGTAGGGAAGAACTAGCAAGTTCTATATACAACATCATAAAATGCTCAATAGAAAATGGAACAGTACCAGTAGAATGGAAAAGAGCTGAGGTGGTTCCCATATATAAGAGCGGAAGGAAGGAAGAACCTCTAAATTACAGACCAGTATCACTAACTAGTGTAATATGTAAGATGTGTGAAAGAGTAATAAAGAAACAATGGATCGAGTTCCTTGAAGACAACAAATTATTATCAAATAGCCAATTTGGCTTTAGAAAAGGTCGGTCATGTGTAACAAATTTACTGAGTTTCTACTCTAGAATAGTTGATAGGGTACAAGAGAGAGAGGGATGGGTTGATTGTATTTACTTGGATTTAAAAAAGGCATTTGATAAAGTGCCACATGCAAGGTTACTGTGGAAATTAGAGGAGAAGGGTGGTTTAAAAGGAAGCACATTGAGATGGATGGAAAATTATTTGAGGGGGAGAGAAATAAGGACGGTAGTCAAAGATATGAAGTCCAAGTGGAGAGCAGTAGAAAGCGGAGTGCCACAGGGGTCAGTATTGGCCAATACTTTTCTCATTTATATAAATGACATGCCAGAAGGAGTGAACAGCTACATAAATCTGTTTGCGGACGATGCGAAACTGTGCAGAGTTATAAAGCAAAAAGAGGATTGTGAAATACTGCCAGAAGACCTAAATAAGATCTGGGAATGGAGTAAAAAGTGGGAGATGGAATTCAATGTGGACAAAAGCCATGTCATGGAAATGCGAAAGAGTGAAAGACAACCAGAGGGAATCTATAAGATGGGAGATGGAGTAGAACTGGAGAAAGTTAAAAAGGAAAAGGATTTGGGAGTGGCGATGGAAGAAAATAATCAACTGGCACGCCATATTGATAGAATTTTCAGAGAGACATATAATTTGCGAAGGAATATTGGAATAGCATTTCACTACATGGACAAAGAAATGATGAAGAAACTGATAAGTACTATAATAAGACCCAGATTGGAATATGCAGGGGTAGTGTGGACCCCTCACAAAAAGAAACACATAAGGAAGCTGGAGAGACTACAAAAAAAGGCTACACGAATGGTCCCAGAACTTGAAGGGATGACATATGAGGAGAGACTAAAGGCTATAGATCTTCCAACATTGGAGCAGAGAAGGGAGAGAGGGGATCTCATACAAGTTTACAAATTGATAAACAGAATGGACCAAGTGGACAATGAGTATATGATCCTGAGAGAAGAATATGCCAGTCAAAGCACAAGATTGCATAGTAAGAAGCTGAGAAAGGGAAGATGTCTAAGAGATATTAAAAAGTAAAGTTTCCTGCAAAGATGTGTTGAGACGTGGAACAGTTTGAATGAAGGAGTAGTGTCTGCAACAAGTGTGTATAGTTTCAAAGTAAGATTGAATAAGTGTAGATATGGAGACAGGGCCACATGAGCATAAAGCCCAGGCCCTGTAAAACTACAACTAGGTAAATACAACTAGGTAAATACACACACACACACACACACACACACACACACACACACACACACACACACACACACACACACACAGGAGGAGTTATGATTATGACGAAGAAAGAAAGAAATGTGGATAAGGTTTGGTATGGGAAGAACAACGCAGAAGTGATAAGCATAAGGATAAAAAGTGATGGAAAAGAATTAATAATCATGGTGACCTATGTACCTCCTAAAACAAATTCTTGGACATTAAAGGAATACGACAATATGATCAAGGATACTTTACAGAGTTTGGAAAGTGTATTATCTGGAAAAGAAAGGTGATACTAGTAGGAGATTTTAATTGTAAGGAGGTGGATTGGGAAAATCTAGTAAGTGGTGTTGGAGAGGAAGCATGGGAGAGAGATTTCTTAATCTAATGATGGAAAATATGATGGAACAGAGGGTGAAGGAAAATACTAGATATAGAGGAGATGATGAACCGGCTAGACTGGATTTGGTGTTAACAAGAGAAGTGTACCTATGTGGAGATATACAATACAAGTGTCCTTTGGGAAAGAGTGATCATGTGGTTATGGAAATGCAGATAGCAACAACACAGCGAAGGAAGGACGAGACATACAGGAGTGGTAGATTGAATTATAGAAAGATGGACACAGAAAGTTTGAAAAATTATTTCAGAAAATTAGATTGGGAGGAGATGTTACAAATCAGAGAAGTGCAAAAGAAATATGAGATTTTTATGAAATATTATAAAGAAGGAGTTATGAAATTTGTACCAAAGTATAAACCGAGAGAGGAAGGAAGAAAGGATTGGTTTAATGCAACTTGTGTTAAGGCTAAGGAAAAGAGAGATGTGGCTTGGAAAAGATGGAAAAGAGCAGGAATATACTAAATAAGGAGAATTATAGAGTGGCGAGAAATGAGTATGTGAGGGTAAGGAGGAGGAAGAAAGAAAATTTGAAAAAGATATTGTAGACAAGAGTAAGGAACATCCAAAATTGTTTTACAGGTTCATAAATGGTAAACTTAAAAGAGAGAGTCCATTGAAAGATTAAAAGGAGAGCAAGGGATAGTAGATGACCCTAAGAATATAGCGGAATTGCTAAATAATAGGTTTCAGCAAGTATTTACTAAAGAAACAATGTTTGTAAAGCCTCAGAATGTACAAGGAAATGTGCACATGGATGACATTAAGATACCTAAAAGGAGTTATATAAAATGTTGGAGGAACTTAAAGATGATAAAGCGATGGGACCAGATGAAGTTTCAGGAAAATTATTGAAGGAGTGTAGAGAAGAATTGATTGATCCATTATATGATATTATAAGGTGCTCATTAGAAACAGGGAAGTACCAGTAGAGTGGAAAGAGCTGAAGTGGTGCCCATTTATAAGGGAGGCAGTAAGGAAGAGCCTCTTAACTATAGACCTGTGTCTCTAACAAGTGTGGTCGGTAAGATTTGTGAGAGGGTGATAAAGAAATATTGGATACGGTTCCTGGAGGATCATAAGTTATTATCGGATCATCAATTTGGCTTTAGGAAAGGGAGGTCATGTGTAACAAATCTACTGAGCTTTTATTCAAGAGTGGTTGACAAAATACAGAGAGAGAGGGATGGATGGACTGTGTATATTTGGATTTAAAGAAAGCTTTTGACAAGGTACCTCACATGAGACTGTTATGGAAATTAGAGATTTATGGAGGACTGAAAGGAAAAGTGTTAAAGTGGATGGAAAACTACTTGAGATGGAGGGAGATGAGAACGGTAATAAGGGATGCAAAGTCGGACTGGTTGGTGGTGGAGAGTGGAGTCCCACAAGGCTCAGTGCTGGCACCAATACTTTTCCTTGTATATATTAATGACATGCCAGAGGAGTAAACAGTTATATTAATTTGTTTGCGGATGATGCGAAGTTGTGTAGGTGTGTGAAGAGTGAAGAAGATTGTGAAATTTTACAGGCAGATCTGGATAAGATTTGGGAGTGGAGCAAGAGGTGGCAAATGGAATTTAATCTGAGCAAAAGTCATGTGATGGAGATGGGAAGAGTGGAAGACGGCCAAGAGGGTCATATAAGATGGGTGAAGAAGTAGTGTTGAAAAAGGTGGAAAAGGAAAAGGATTTGGGAGTGATAATACAAGACCATGGGCAGTTTGAGGCTCATATTGATAAGATGTTTGGAGAAACGTATAATTTGATAAAAAAATATTGGATTAGCCTTCCATTATATGGATAAAGATATGATGAAGAAATTAATTAGTATGGTAATTAGACCAAGATTGGAATATGCTGGAGTGGTTTGGTCCCCTTAAAAAGAAGCATATAAGGAAGTTGGAGAGATTGCAGAGAATGGCAACAAAAATGGTTCCGGAATTGGCAGAAATGACCTATGAGGAGAGATTAAAAGAAATGAATTTGCTTACCTTGGAACAAAGAAGAGAAAGAGGAGATTTAATACAGGTTTATAAACTGTTGAATGGACTGGATGAAGTGGATAATGAGCAAATGATGTTGAGAGAGGAAAACTTAAATAGAACTACAAGATCGCATAGTAAAAAGATAGCCAAGGGAATATGCTTGAAGGATGTGAAAAAATATAGTTTCCCACAAAGATGTGTGGAGGTGTGGAATGGTTTGAGTGAGGAGGTGGTGTCAGCAAGAAGTGTGCATAGTTTTAAAGGAAAGTTGGATGTGTGTAGATATGGAGACGGGGCCACACGAGTATGATACCCAGGCCCTGTAAAATTACAACTAGGTGAATACAACTAGGAGAATACACACACACACAAACACACAGATGATTGCTACAAAGATGGTGCCAGAATTAAAGGACCTTACATATGAAGAACGACTGAAGGAAATGAGACTGCCAACCTCACAAGAAAGAAGAGAACATGGGTACCTAGTAACAATGTATAAGATAGTAAATGATACCGAAAAGATAGACAAAGAAGATCTGGTGCTGTTGACAGAAGAAAATGGAAGGACAAGAGGGCATTAAAAGAAGATCAGGATGAGGCAGTGTGTGAAGGATATTGGAAAATAGTTTTTCTTACAGAATGGTGGAAAAATGGAATGCATTGGATAATGGAACTCTTACAGCACATAGTGTGCATAACTTGAAATAAAAACTAGATAAATGGAGATATGGAGATAGGACACTATGAGACCCGCTCGAACCTTGTACAATACAACTAGGTAAATACACACACACACACACACACACACACACACACACACACACACATATACATATGCACACAGTTACACATATTTTAACAACCAGTTTCACTGTAAGGTAGTGATATTCATTATGTAACACAGTAAAGTTGTCCTGGAGATACAGTAGGTAGTTTGTGAGTGCTTACTAGGCTGCTGCCACTTTTGACTTGGGGTCTATTGATGAAGAGCAGCCAGAGGAAGAGGGAGGCACCAGTGAAGGCTGCTGGCACAATCAGCAGCCTCAGGTAGGAGTGGCCTTTGTCTTGCACAACCATCTTGGTCCCTGCAGCAGATGAAGTCACTACATTATAATGATGAGCTCCAGCAAACCCTGTCCTGTCTGATTCCCTTTCAATATCTGACACATTTCCTCAACAAACACAGTAAGGAGATAACTGCAACAGAACAGTGTCCTTGCATCCTCTGATGTTTTCATATTTATCTCTTACACACTACAACAATGCCTATTTCACCAATTAATACTGCATTGTTTTACTTAGTATCAGAGGTGGGCGTTCCGAACAAATGTTCGCAAACCTTTACCCACGGATTTGTTCAGACCAGCAAAATCCCGGATTTGGATTCGGAGGTTCGGATTCGGACCGACGTCAAAAAAGATTCGGACTTCCAGGTTCGGAATGTCTTTTTTTTTTTGTGAATCCGAACCTCCGTATCCCGGGAAAAATTTGAAAAAACGAAGACGACCAAACATTGGTTTTCAACTTTTCCGCAGCATACAGATGTGGTGACGCCTATGTTTCTGTAACAACTAGAGACGCCTATGACCATTAGTATTGTGTTTTACTTTATCGCTTCTCTCTACTTCTATTTCAGTATGGGCGTGTAAGTGTATGTGTGTGTGTGTGTGTGTCTCAAATGACCACTGCTCGAAATGTGCTCGATATGCAAGCCTGTGTGACTGTGTGTAGTAATGCGAAACAAAGACTAGTAGTACTGCCTGGACTGCCCTTCTTTGAACTTGGAAATATACTCGTGGTGTTTAACTCGTTGCTTTATCTGTACCACACAGACTCATCATGTTGTGACTGCAGCTGGCTGCCAGCCAATCAGAATGCTTGTTAGTGAATCTGTGAAGACTGAAGACTGAAGTGTTGTGAATTTTTGTTTTAAATGTTTTTACTGTTTTTTGTGAACTTTTGTTTTTACTTTTTTACTGTCTCGTATTAATAATTTGTTTTTCTAGTAATAATTTGTTTAATAAATAATGTAGATATCTTAAACACTTTTTTTAATCAGAAATTTAGATTCGGAGATTCGGAATGAGTAAAATTTAGGTTTGGAAATGTTCGAAAGGTATCAGAATTAAGGTTCACTTTACTATTTTTTAAAGATTCGGAGGTTCGCAGACAAATGTTCGGAATAAGTGTTCGCACCGAAATTTTGAAAATCGGGTTCGCTATTCGGAGGTTCGGAACCCAAAACCGGCGAAGATTCAGGTTCGGATTCGGAACCCCAAAAAAGGTTTGCACACCCACCCCTGCTTAGTATATCCAACATGTTGCATCCCCTTCTACAAGCCATTCTCTGCTGGCATTTCTGGGATAACTCATTGAAACTGCATGACTCCTTAACTTGAGTTGAGAGCAGGGCAGCAGGCTGTTGAGGTTGTGATCAGTCCCTTTGAGCCAACAAAGAGGAAGGAAGTGGTTTCCAGACAGAGCAGTAGACTATGTATGAATGGAACAAACTCAGCAATCATGTTGTCAGTGGTGAGTTACAGCAAGGAGAGGACAATATCTGGCATAGCAACATAGTAGACCAAAAAGTATCACTAAAGTTAGTATAGGACTAATAGGGACAGAGAACTTATTGGTAATGCTGTCTTAGACAAATTTGTTAAGTGTTTCTGTCTCATGAAGGGGTGCCAACAGCTTCTGTATCAGCATTATCCTTGCTCAGGGATATTTCCTGCTCTCTTGTTTGGCCAGGCAAGATATCTCTATCACCTTGTGTACCAAAACTCTTGGAGCTAATACTCACTCAAATTACTGTTTTAGGTTACTTATCTATGTATGTATTTGATTGGCAATCCCACATGGCATGGCCAAGACATGGCATGATGCCACCACACACTCACTGGAAAGGTAAGTTAAATAAGGGTTGTGAGGGGAGTTGATCACTAGCATGTTTGAGAAGCAGAATTAGCTCATAATAGAAAATAGAATTACAAAAGAAGTTTAGTGACCATGAAAGTGATTTGAAGATGGGTGATGAAGGAGACCCTGGAAGAAATAAAGAAGAAAAACTGGACACTAAGGGCAAAGTGTGACAAGTATGAAATGGCTCCACATGAGAAAGAACACAGTAGTGCAGGAAAGGTGGAAGGGGCAGGGTGTGAGATCAAATTGGAAGAACTGAGAAATGCCTGCAAATAAGAATAAGAGGATGGAAATGTTAGCATCAGGGAGGTGATCAAGCAACAAATACAGGAAAAAACCAAGGAAACAGTGACTGAGGTCATCTGAGAAAAAAACAGGATTAGATGAGCAAGACAATGGATGAGAAGAAATGTAGGGTGGGTAATTTTGGGTCTGAAGGCGAAAACCCAATAAAGTTTTTGAGAGTGAGAGAAGAGAATGAGATGGTAGGAAAACCAATTATAATGGTCCAAGGTGGAGGACAGGTCCATTAGAGTGAGAAATGGAGGAAGCACATAGACCTAGAAAACATAGTGAAGGAGGTGTAAGACTGTTATAAGTTAAAATGAGATGCAAAGCTGCAGTGGAGGAGATCCTTCCAAAAATAGGGAAGGGAAACTGGCTGGAAGTTTGGAGTACAGGAACATTTGGATAAAAAGAGATATGAGCTTAGAGGAAAGAGATGAAGAGAAGGAAGTGAAAAATGAAGTAAAGGAAAATAGGAGAAGGCCAGAGACCAAGATGAAGACCCTGACAATACAATCTGACTCTCTGTTAATTTTTACTGTCAGTCCTTGTCAGTGGCGCATGATGCGACTACATATTGTGGTAGTATACTCACTGTACTACCTTAACCTCTTCAGTACCATGATGTGTTTCCATATTCATTCTGGTTACTTTTTTGGTGATTTTATACAGCCTCAGAAACTTGTGTGGGATTAAAATAGTGAAGACTGTGGCCATTAATCTTCTGACCTTCATATACCTTTCCTAAAGTCAATAGAACCATCTAATTACACCCAAACCAATGGTAAAAATGCATCCCAGTCCTGAAGGGGTTAAGTTTATCATATTTCTTTTTTTCTTTTTCTAGCTCATTTATTATAGACTCATATTGATGCCTTTGAAAATCAACACATCATGCCAAAAACAGAGTTAGACTAGGTTAAGTTAAATTTAGGGTTAGGATAGGTTAATTATTCATTTTGGCTTAGTTGTTGGGGAAAAACTGAAATACACCAAATTTTGTATATATTAGTGGCAGTAAACCTGCAGTTTTAACCAATATATTGTACCTCATATTTCTTTTTCCTTATGTCTAACAAGCTTGGGGACCTCCTGGCAAACCTAGCCTAACTTTATTAATAATTTCCAATTGAGTAAAATGGGGTTAGAAATGCTCGTAGAAGTGTGATTTAGACCTTGAGAATGTGTTTAGTTACATGTGGTGCATTGGTTCACACTACAATAATACCTTAGTGGCATAAGTCCCTGTGTGTACCAGTAAGTCACCACACACCAGGCTGCCTCCCTTGTTACCTTGATTGATTGCAATGGTGCAGGTGACTCGGTGTTGATGTTGTGGGGCTGCGGTGAGTCCTGGAGACCTTTGAAGGTGTCACTGTGTCACAGATGTGGTAGTTGTCAACGCGTCCTGCCTGTCCTCCAGGCAGGTGCAAGGCAGACCAAAGGTGGACACGGTGCTGCGAGGAGCCGTTACACTAGTCTGCTGGGAGGCCCTGTGAGTCCTGGAGGGCCATACAGACCACACAGCTGCCCTGTCTTCCTCAGGCCAGCACACACCAGTGAAACGGTGACAGGCAAGGTGGTGGTGGTGGAGCAGTGTCTGGATGTGGCCTGGCCAAGTAGCCACCTAGCTGCTTCTTTTCACCTGTTCCGCTTTATATCGCTTGTAAATTATCACGTCTTCTCCTACGCTCCATCACTTACACATTTTGTCTATCTTGTTCACTGTTTTGTCTTTGTCTTCTTCTTCTTGGGGGTTTGTTGGGGCAGTGTAGGCTGTGTGTCACAGCCTCTAGTGCCCCACAGGTCCGGGATGCGGAGGTGATGTGGTCAGGCTATATGCGGTGGAGTTGATTTGTTTTGTGTAGGAAGGTCCTGGTGAGGTTGAGTGTCTTGAAAGTCTGATTGGTATTTGTGCAGCTTTTGTCTCTGTCTGTTTTCACAAGCTGACCAGCTGATGTTTTGACGTGAACCATGCGACACGCGTGACACACAGAGTGACACTTTGCAACGGCGTCATTTTGATCTTGATGGTACAGGACAGGACTGGTGGCTTAGGATGGAGCTAGCGTTCCTATCCTTTGGTTCTTGTATCATCTACTCTATTCTTTCAAGCCTAATCTCGTACTTAGTGTCGCTTTTGTAAGTTTTGTCCTAAATATGCTCCATCCAATATCACCTCTCAAGCTTCCAATGTATGCTATGAGTATGTACAATACCATGCCGTTCCTTTAGGTACGCTTCACTATTATATTAATAGAAATCAACAAAAACAAAATAATAAATTACCAGCTCTACAAAGCATTCATCAAATAAACATACAAATGATGTCATCCTTGGAAAACAAGCCAATGATTATATTTCAAAGCTGAGTGGCGATTTGTCGCTCGCTTGGCACCAAGACAAAATTCAAAATTATATTCAATAGCAATTATTAATTTTGGTCATAATGCACGTTCAGAAAAATTCCAATGTGATTAAAAATTTTCTCGAGTGTTAAGAATCTTCCTTTACCACCTGAGACAAGCCCATCACGCCAACACCCACCCACGCTCATGATAGTATACCCATTACCTCTCAATACGCCCACCTCCATCCACTAGGACTCCTACCAAGACACCAACACGCCCATACCCACCCATCCCCATCAAAGTCATCAACGGCCTTTGTGATGTTGGTGGGCGTATATGAGGTATATATATATATATATATATATATATATATATATATATATATATATATATATATATATCTGGAAATTTACTCTGAACGGAAATACGAGAAGGAAAGCACACCGACACACCCACCCACGCCCATCTTAGCCTATATATATATATATATATATATATATATATATATATATATATATATATATATATATATATATATATATATGTGTGTGTGTGTGTGTGTGTGTGTTTCACTGTTTGATCTGCTGCAGTCTCTGACGAGACAGCCAGACGTTACTCTACGGCGCGAGCTCATTATTTCCGATCTTCGGATAGGCCTGAGACCAGGCACACACCACACACCGGGACAACAAGGTCACAACTCCTCGATTTACATCCCGTACCTACTCACTGCTAGGTGAACAGGGGCTACACGTGAAAGGAGACACACCCAAATATCTCCACCCGGCCGGGGAATCGAGCCCCGGTCCTCTGGCTTGTGAAGCCAGCGCTCTAACCACTGAGCTACCGGACGTGTAGTGTGTGTGTGTGTGTGTGTGTGTGTGTGTGTCGGTGTGCTTTCCTTCTCGTATTTCCGTTCAGAGTAAATTTCCAGTTGGGATCATTACTGTTTTTCTTTTCTTTTTTTACCGTAATTGCAATTTTTACTGACAATCCGCTCTTCCATTCATTTAATCTTGAAAACGCTGCCAGTCATCACTGACTTACTGATAGATTAACTGACTAAATGAATGACTATCTGGCTGACTGCCTGACTGAATGAATGACTAACTGACTGAATGAATGACTGACTATCTAGCTTACTGACTATCTGGCTGAGTGCCTGACCATCTGGTTGACTGACTGACAGAGTGACTGACTGGTGGGCTGGCTGACTGACGGCGCCGGTCCTTTGCAATAAAAAAAGCACCTTGAGAGCTGCACGACGCGGTACGAGGGCGCTAAGAAGTGTACCGTAGGAGGTGTGTGGTGCGCGTGGCCCGGCGCGTGTTGCCGTACGCAAGTGTGCAGGTGTAGCGACCTGACAAGTGTTTAGAGAACCCACTGAAGACGACAGAGGCAAAGGAAAACGGATAAGCGCCTGACATCACGTGTGTCTCACCCACGCCTCTACCCACGTCCACGCCCACGCCCACGCTCGTGCTACGTGGATCCGGAGGCGTGTAGGTCGGGAGGGGTGTGTCGTCAGGGACCGACCGTCCAGCTGACACAACACGGTAGGCGAAGGTTGTATACTGCTTTCAGTGTTTTTAAGTGTTTTGAATTTTTGGATGTGTGTGGGGTGTGTGCAGTAGTGATTTTGGTGTATACTGGGTGTATCTAGTGAGTTTTGAGCGTGTTTGGGGGCATTTTGAGGTGTTACATGGTTTTAAGTGTGTCTAGGGATAAAATTGAGTGTTTGAATTGGTTTGCTCGTGTATGGGATGTCTTGGCAGTGTGTAAAAGGGCGTTTCAAGACAGTTTGGCATGTTATGAGGGCATTTTAAGTTGATGGCATTTTAAGACAGTTTGGTTAAGATAAGGCCATTTTATTGATATTTGGAAGGGTCTATGGAGGTCAGAAGATTAAGGGTTAATTATACTCATGAGACAAGATGCATGTTGATGTATGCCAACAATAAAAAAAGTACCCTTGAATACCACAATAACTTCTTTAGGCTGATAAATAATAAAGGTGAAGTTCAAGAAGAAAGACCGTAGTAGAGTGACAGTGACAGTCCAGCCAGGCCTCACCTTCACAGTCTGTACCCTGCATGGTCGGCACTGGCAGTAGTATGACTTTCCAGTGTTCCCAGGTCTGAGACACGGTGACCGCTCCACCTCCACCTCCACCTTCCCCACCAGCTCCACCTGCTCAGTGAAAGGGTGAGTCTATTAAGAGAGTGGAAGGTAGGAACGAGATGGTGTGTGTGTGTGTGTGTCCGGTGTGTGTCCAGCAATTGTCCAGGTCGGACGTGCCGCTCTGAGCTCCGCTCTTCTGAGATTCCAGCTTGGCTGTAGCAGCAAAGATGGTGAAGATTGAGTGAATTGAAGCAAATGCAACGGACTCAGTTAGTTCGTTTGACAAAGGAAGACTTGGTGGATAGTATCATGGCTACATCAGCTGGAGATGAGAGTTGTCTACAGGACGTGGCGAACAAGCTTGAAGCACTTATCGTTGAAGTTACGGAGCTGAAACAAGCAGTTACTCGTACATCGCCTGACAGTCAAATAAACAAGAGGATGGACCAACTACAAGCACAAATTAATAATCAAGCTCAAATCATTGAAAAGCAACAACGATTTCTGGAAGCCTTAGACCGGAAGGAGCGGGAAACCAATGTGGTAATAACTGGAATTCCAGATGAAGGTGAAAGTTTGGAAGGTGCTACAACAGAAGAGGGTAAAGTACAGAAAATCTGGTCAAAGCTGGGAACAAACGAAGAGGTGAAGGGACATCGAAGATTAGGCTCCAGTGTCACTAACGGCAGGCGACGACCAGTTCTTGTGACACTTGCAAGTAGGAGTGCCAGGGACAGAGTGCTGGAAAAGTCAAGTCAGCTAAAACAAGTTGGAGGCGTATTCCAGAGGATATATGTTAAGAAGGATATCCACCCAAACATCCGTAAGGAATGGAAAAGACTCCATGATGCCGAGAAACAGGAAAAAGAGCGCCCTGAGAATGCTGGCTGTGTCATTCGCTTCGACAAACAGGAGAGGAAGTTGTATCGTAATGAGGAGGTAATTGACTCATGGAGTTTGCAGGGTTTTTAGAACGACCACAGCATGATAAGTTGGAGAAGGATTTTGTGAAAAGTTTTCTCTATGAATATGACATAATTGGCCTATATGAAGTAAAAACACAGCTGCCAATACATTTACCTGGATATGTATCATATAGAAGTGTTGCTAAAGCCTCTTCCCAGAGAGGAGGAACTATTTTACTAATTAAGAATTGCTTGTTTGATTCCATAAAGCACGTAGATCTGACAATACATGATCAAATTTGGTTTCAGCTACACTGTGTACCGAGAGTTTTATTTGGAGTGTGTTACGTGCCACCTATGGATTCCCAATATTACTCTCATGAATGTTTTTCAGCAATTCAAGAAAAATTGTTGACAACACATGAATGTGATGAATATGTAGTGCTTGGAGATCTGAATGCTAGATTCGGAACGTTTGCTCGCGAGCTCCCTGAATTTTTGGGGTTACCAGCTAGTGAGTATTCGTATCCTGTTATACCTGATAATGGAGTGTCAAGAAATGATAATGCATTTATATTGTCTTGTATTTGCAGGGGAATCAAACCTGTTATTGTTGAACAATTTAAAGGTGAATAACAAGCATTTCTCTAGTGAAAAGACATACAGGAAAGGTAACGAGTGGGTGTCAGAGCTCGATACCTGTGTAGTGAGCACCTCGCTAGTGAACAGAGTGAGTCGGTTTTCGGTGATTCGAAACGAACGTTTACCGTCAGACCACGCACCGATCAGTGTTTCATTAGTGTTATCCAGTGTGAACGTTTGTGACTTAGCGGTTCGAGCTCACCAGCTTGGGGATCGCGAAAGTAACGTTAGTCACCTAAAGAAGAGCCAAGCATGCAGGAGTCCTGTTAGATACAGTGATATAGATGTAATACTATTTAAGTCTAATTTAGCAAATGTAAACTTACCTGAATTTGACGGAAATGTAACTGATTTTCTTAACTGTGTTACGGATACTTTGTACAAGTGTTCCAAAGGGAGCACACAGACGGTGCATGAGCAGATGGTGAATGCAACAACAGAAAGATGGGAGAGGTTGTTAGGTAATAATGATGATGAGAACATTTGGAAAGCCATAAACTGGAAAGGAGAGTTCGGTAGTTGTGAGTCAGAATCTACCCCAACAGATGAAGAATTCAAGAATCATTTCGAA